>NC_086331.1:9545227-9849698 GCF_032445375.1 Bacillus rossius redtenbacheri | reverse complement strand
TTTTAGATAAACACTTTGGACGCACATTTGATGGTTTTGTGTGCTTAGACAAGCCCCACACGATACCCATTTCCTTAGCAGTTTTCATACCTTTTTTCTGTTAGCGCGCCTGCTCTCGTGTGGGTAACTTTTCAGCACCCTTTCAACAGGTCTGCCTTCGGGTATGAAAGTTTTCATAACAGAAGTCTTAAACAAAACGGTAATAGAACGTGCCAGAGTCATCAAAATGACGGACCTATGTGTAGTAGAGATACTAAACGTATTTGTGTGTCAAATAAAACTATATGATAGTGAAAGTGTGAAACTACCGTGAACTATATCATTTAAACTAAATAGTTATAAAAAAAGTAATCAGAAGTTTTAAAATACGTTAGAAAACCTGCTTTACTTTCTTAATAATACACTGTATCTCGACCGAACTATAATAGCTTCGGTAGTGTAGTGGTAGAGCGCGCAGATAGGATTCAAAATGCGAATTGTGGTGTGGTTCAAACCATGGTGTTAAACATCTAACATTTTTTTATAATAATATTATTGTATTATATAAATTGTTCCAAGTAGCATGTATTTTTACATTTAATTTAATGTTTCTTAGAAACGCAACAAGTGTTGGCTTAAATGAAACTGCAAGACTTTTTTTAGATTACATAATTTTTAAAATAAACAACTGCAATTTTAATATATTTTCAATATTTGGTAAAATGTACAGCAGCATATTTATTCTACTCTGTTATGCTTGCTTTGGTCGGCAACTAAGTGCTGGTTTTCTGTTAGTATTCTATGTCTCGTGTATTTGGAGAAATGAATTATTTCTTCTCTTCTGCTAAACAAACTTTTATGCCCACTTTTACACCCACGGGTATAACAGAATGTGTAGCGAAATTGGGCATCGTGTGGAGCAGGCTTTACAGGGCTTCTCCTGTTCTCCACGACAGTGCAATTTGGGCATGGGTAGGCGAGTCCCTTAATCACAATACATAATGATTAATTTGAAGTTGAAACTACCTGTACGTACCCTTTTCTTTCAGCTGCTGTTGCTGGTTCCAGTACGGAGATTGTTTGCAAAGACAATAAAACGGATGAAGAACCTGTGAAAAGACAAGCTGAGCTTGATGATCCTTGTCAATACCTACCAAAGAACAGACTAGAGAAATTGGCTAGAACTTCTCGTGGACCATATCATTCTTGTCTTTCAACCTACCCTGTAAAAACTATTGGAAAGGGGAAATATTCTAGGAATAGATCGTTCAAGATTACAAATGGCTTGAGTATAGCGTTATGAAAGATGCTGCTTATTGTTTTGCATGCCGTTGTTTCGCTCTTAATGACAGTTCAGCTCCTGGGTCAATTGAAAATGCATTCACAACAATGGGGTTTTCTTCGTGGCATAAAGGTCACGAAATGTTCAAAACACATGAAAAGAGTAGATGTATGGTTGGCTGGGAAAATTTTTAATGTAAGTAAACAAGTTGATGTTATGTTGGATGATGCTAAGGAAGCTGAATTAAAAGGAAAAGAGAAAAAACATCTGGAAAATCATAAGTACATGTCACGGCTTATTGATATTGTCCGTCTATTGGTAAAAGGTGGAAAACCCCTTACATGTCATGACGAGAGCGAGGAGAGTGACGAGAAAGGTCTTTTTCTGGAAATCGTTAGCCTTCTGGAAAAATACGATCCTATTTTTAAGAGTTACATTGAAAATTCTCCTAAGAACTGTATTTATCTCAGCAACCATATTCAGAACGACATATTAGCGTCCCTAAGTACAGTAATACAAGTAATACACAGTAATATAAGTGATGAAATTAGGGGCCAACCATTTGCAATTATTGCCGACGAAACATCTGATGTCAGCCATCACGAGCAACTGGCAGTCGTGTTTTGCTACATACCTAAAGGAGATAAATATCCTGTCGAGGAATTGACGTCCTTACAGCGATTGAAGTCAACTGATGCCGAAAACATATTTAAAGCGATAAACTGTGTACTGACTGAAGTAGGTGTTCTGTGGAAAGATGTAGTTTGTGTGTGTTTTGATGGGGCGTCGGCAATGGCAGGTGAATTTACCGGCGTACAGGCAAGATGCAAAGAGGTCAATTCATCGATAATGTATGTGCCTTGTTATGCACATTGTCTGAACCTTGCCTTAGTAAGCGCCTGCACTAGTCACAAGGAAAATCCAATCATATTTGATTTCTTTGGAATAGTCCAGATTATTTTCAGCTATATTGAAGGTAGTCCTAAGAGGCATGCTATCTATGAGGATATTGTAAAAGAAACTACTATCAAAATCAAGACTCTAAAATCCCTTTCAGATACTCGTTGGGCGTGCCGTTCAGAAGCTGTGTCTGTTATTCATGCTCACTTGGTTTACATTGTAAAAGCCATTGAAGAGTATACAGAATCTACTTCCGACTCAAAACTCCGGGCTAAAGGTAAAGGCATTTTGCTACAAGTGCAATCTTTCAACTTCTTCGCGTCTTTGCAAATCATGCATCCAATCCTTCAGCTTGTGGTGAAAGTGATCAAAGCCCTGCAAAATCCTAAAATAGACCTTTGTCAAGCAGTTGAAGATGTTGAAAGCCTGGCCCTTGCCTTGGTAGAAATGAGAAACAACGAAGAAGAATTTGAGGACATTTTTACTAAAACTAAGGAAATGTGTAACTTACTGGATGTTCAAATCCCTACAGTTCGAAAAAGAAAAGTCTCATTCATCTTAGAAGGCATTGTCAGTTCGTGCTTTTCTACTGCCTTCTACGCAGAAAACAAAAAGAATGATTTGAAACTGTTTACATTTCATTCTGTTTTGGACAGTCTATTTCAAGGTATCAACTCTAGGTTTGCACAATAAACAAGAAACCAAGAAATTGATCTCTGCCACAGGAAAACTAATTGGGTTAAATTTGGGTCCTTACAAGTGTGAAAGTAGTGACTTTGAAGTTCTCTCAAAACAGTTCAGAGTGAATGCTACGGAACTAGAAGCAGAAGTGAAGCTTTTGAAGACAAAGAGAGATATGGACACCGAATTTCAACCTAAAACTGTTTCTAACTGGATTGATTGGCTGTCAATGTTTCAGCGAAGTTCAAACTACAAAAGCTTCAGTGCAGTAATGAATACATTTGCAACAATGCCTGTAACTAGCTGTACAAGCGAAAGAACTTTTTCAAAGCTTATTATCATAAAATCAAAGCTTAGGTCTACAATGCGCCAGGAATGCTTGAAAAACCTGATGATTCCATTTGTGGAGCAAAAACTGGCTGCTTGTGCAAACACAAATGCTATCATTGACGAATTTAAAAACATTGTTCCGTTTCATCGACGAATGGCCCTTTAGTAATACTGAGTATTATGTTCAGCAGATTTCCCTAAGGTTTTTTATTTTTTGTTCTGGACTTGTAAACTTGTTTTCAAAATAAATTTTGAACAATATTGTATCTAAACATATACTACTACTTAAAATACATTATACTAATCAGATAGGCTTACTCGATGACTTATATGCAGTCGCCGACAAAACATTATTGTTGTATTCTAAAAGTTAAAACTTTTGCCCACTCTTATTTGTGTATTTTTATTGTTTTAATATTTTACATATTTGAGGTATGTTACAAAAACTCCCTTGATTTGTTGATTTTAAAACTTAACATTTGAGAATGTTTTTTCTAGCATTTATTTGGCGTCTTCAGAAAACATGTAAGTACGGTTTTTCAAAGCCACCAGCATGAATTCCATGCAAACAATTTGTGCAATTTACTTTATGGCTCAACAAAGCTTAAAACTGTAAATAGTTTAGTAGTTTTCCTGGCGATTATAACGTTCAAAGCCATAATTTGTCTTAAAAAATGTTAAAAATTTTACATCTGTGTATTTAATGTTTTTGTTCGGAAACACCTTAAAGAGCACCATTTTGCGCTTTCAAATCCAAATTTTTCCGGGGGAGGACCCCCGGACTCCCCGCTTTAGGCTCGGGGTCCGTGAATGATAGGGGTGTTGTGTAATCTGGCACCACCACTACTAAAGTCCTGCGCACGCCTATGCGATAAGCCTAACATGAAAGTCTAGTTTTTCGATAATCTGAATAACCTCTAAACCGTTCATGTACAAAGCCATACAAACATATAGACCAAGCGTCTTCGGACCGAGAGACCGGGTCATAATCAATGTCAGACGTATAGACCAGTTATTTCCGAACCTCACGACCTTCCTCATCGTCAGCTAATTATATTCAACTGAACGAACGGATCATATTTTTTACGCTTACAAGAGGACCAAGAATCCAATCAAAAAGGCAGCACCATTAACAAAAAGGAAGCACATTTTGGAAGCAACATCAACAAAAAGGCAGCACATTTGGAAGCAGATAATTATAAAAACATGGTATCGGCACACTCTAGCAGACGAAAACAAGATGGTGGTCTCCAGCGGATGAAGACAAGATGGCGGACATGTCGTCATACCAGCTGATTGTATATACCTGTATACCTTGGTATTGGTGATGGTAGATCAGTCTGTAGGTGGCTTCTGTGGAGGAAGGATCTGTTGTTTTTTTTGCTCTTAGCGGTTTCGAACCAAGGACAGGAATCGAACTAATCAATCGGTATTCTAATACGTATTTTTTTTATGAATTTTGGAATTTTTCTCGTATATATAGCATTATAATTACGGATTTTCATAATGGCGGCCGTCATGAAAAGTGCAAAGGTGGTTTTAAGGATATTTATTATTTAATTCGTTTGATTTATTTTTTTAATGATTTTTAATTTTTTCCCCGATTTTCTAACATAAAAATTACGGATTTTCGAGATGGCGGACGTGACATCATGTAACCTGACGATATATATATGCTATTAAAAAAGTGGTGGGGGCCAGTCTGCCAGCGTCCACTGTGAGGGAAGGATCGGTCGTCATCTTTTTTTTTTGCCCTCACCGGGTTCGAACCGAGCACTCCGAGCTCCGTGTCGAAAAAGTATACTTTTTAAATAGTTTTTATTCAAATTTAATAATTGAATTTTTTTATAAATTTTAAAATTTTTTTCATTAAAATCGGATAATAAATAAAGATTTTAAAGATGGCAACCGTAACGGAAATTGCAACGGTGACGTCATAATTCAAAATGGCAGAAAACACAACGCCGGAATGTTCGAGAAAACAAAATGTCGTCATCCAAAATGGCGGATCCAAGATGGCGGATCCAAAATGGCCGCCGGGGTCAAGGTCAAGGTCACGGTACTACTTGTCCCGTTACTCTGTGTCCCGTTACGCTCATCCAAGATGGCCTCCATGACGTCACAATCCAATATGGCGGTCAGCTCCTCTGGCTCCTGCGAAAGCCTGCGCTCGGCTCCCCTTTTCTATACTACTTGTTTCATTTGTAGGCATTGTGATAAACAACTTGTAGAAAATTATTTTATGTATGTTAATTGTGATTGTTTATTTTTTTATATCAGAAAGATTAAGCCATGGCTATTGTTCGGACAGGTACTTCCGGTCAGAACTTGTGCAAGATGACCAAAACATTGGAGGATATGTCTTTTGAGGAAGAAGATATGAATATCGATTGTAAGTATACGGTACTCTTTATATTTATATATAGCCTACCGTAGTGAACTGTTTGTGGCAACAATATCTAGTAGTATCCAGAAGACTTATTATCTCTGAACAAATAAAATATTCTTTGTTGGAGAATATTTTGAAACATAAAAATGTACCTAATGGCGAAAAAAAAAGTGGAAATCATTCAAAGACATAAAAATTACAAGCTTTTGCCAATCGGTTTCGTTTACAAAATATTCCTAACTTATTATATTTATTTTTTTATTTTTTGATGTTTTCTGTCTATAAAGTTAATTTTTATAATATTGAAAATTTACAGTTTTTCCACTTGTCCTATATAGATTAAAGTAAATTAAAGTAAATTAAAGTAAATTTTCTATAACTTTCTTAAGGTTCTGTGTTTTAAATAAACTCGGTTTAGCAAATAAATTCTTTATATTTTCATTACAATTAAGATTTTTTCAGTGGGTTGCAAAGTATAATTTTCCTTCTATTAGGGCAACAGTTTGCACGCTTTCAGAAACAAATACTTACCTTGAAAAATACGCAATTAATTTAAATATGTCAAGGTTATCACAAAAATTCAATGTGGAATAATATGGAAAAATAATTGGAGTGGTGTATAATAGCTGGTCCTGTTACTGGAGCTGGCCAGAGGATTGACTTGCATGTATGCCATCTTTGATTATGATGTCACGTATGCCATCTTAGATGACCTTGACCTTGACCTTGACCTTCAAAATATACCTAATTTTGAGAAAAACTCTAAATTGGCCTAAATTTTCTAAAAATTGACCAAAATTGGCCAAAAGTTCCTGATTTTAGAAAAGAAATTCTTCCAAAAAATCTGCAAAATAATAATTTCAATTTAAGTGCCAAATATTCCCATTTTGAAAAATGTTTTCCTGTTTTATTTGCCAAAACATGCCAGAGACTTGAAATGTCCCCAAAGAAGCTTGAGTTCACCATCCAATAAGCCTCTGCAGGGGAGCTTTTACTTTGACCTTGACCACGGACGCCATCTTGGATGACGTTACATCCGATACCTTAAAAAAACCTTAGATATTGTTACGATTTATAATGTGTGGAGAACTTGGTACGTAAGGGATAGAGCCCAATTAGGTTATATTACATTTTTATTGATTACTTATATTGATATTAATAATTAATAATCTTATTTAAAATGCCTAATCACTTATTACTCGCACTTAAAAAATGTTTATTCTCAACAGGGGCGTAACAACTAAATTTCCAAAGGGGGGCAATATACCTTTTTATAAAGAATCATCGATCCCCCCTATTGAAGCGGGGAGTCCGGGGGTCCTCCCCCGGAAAAAAATTCGTATCCACTTCAAGGTTTCAGAAAAAGGAAGAGGGGGGGGGGGGGCAAAATACCCTTGCCCCCCCCCCCCTGTTGTTGCGCCCCTGATTCTCAAGTCACTCAATGTTTGTCAAGTTCCTTAGTCTGCACTCCTGACTGGAGCTAGGTTCAACAGTGGTTCGCCCCTTACCTCGCGCCTGTCCTCACACACAGTCTCATGCCACTCGGTCGCACTCTCTCGATCCCGTCGTTCTGCGTCGCGCCACTCACGAGGGGGTCTCTCACACTCTTCGCTCTCGGAACTCCGGAACTCGCTCGGAATCCGCTCGGAACTCGGCGCTCACGCGGCACACTCCGCTGCGGGACTCGTCATGGGCAGGGGCGCAACAACAGGGGGAGGGAGGGTATTTTGCCCCCTCCCCCCCTCTGAAACCTTGAAGTGGGGGCAAACGGGGACAAATAAAATGCTGTGTAATCAATTTTTAGATACTAAAACTGCTTAAATAGCACCATTTTCCACCTTTAAATACAAATTTTCCCGGAGGAGGACCCCCGGACCCCCCGCTTCAATAGGGGGGGTCGATGATTCTTTATAAAAAGGTATATTGCCCCCCCTTTTGGAAATTTAGTTGTTGCGCCCCTGGTCACGGGCTCACGTCGCTGAACTCTCGCCACACTCGCGGTACCTACCGGTTCTTATCGTCGCGAGACTAGCCCCCCCCCCCCCCCCGCCACCAAAACTGCCGCAGAGGCCGCGTCGCTGCTTAAGTAGTCTGTGGCGCCCTTCTCGAACCGACAAGAGCAGCTCGAACGAGTCGCGTCATTCCGGGCCCACCCGACGCCCGAACAGTCGAGAATAGCGTCGCTCGCTCACGCAACGGCCCGCGGAATTCCCAACGCCGCTCAGCGATAGATAACAACGCTGAGGCAGGACGATGCACATGTATTGGTGGGGGAGAGGAGTTGGCGACGACCCTTGTAATCCGGCCAGGCGCGCGTGGCATGCCTTACGTCAGTGTACGGCATGTAACTATGCAGGGCTGCCAGCCAACTTCGAACCTGGAATCGTGGTCTGGTCTCTCGCGTTCGTAATATTATTAACTTATAAAATATGAAAAAAAATTAAAAATACATAAAAAATTAATAACTTACCTGGTGAGAGAAAAAAAATGGTGATGGGGTCTGGAGGCTAACAGGCAACTGACCCCTACCACTAATGCCTAAACAGAAATTACATCAGCCAGTATGTAGTCAAGCCTGTATTATCGTATCCTTCTGATGAGATCGTATCACAAGTTGAAATTTCGTCCAAATGTGCTTAATTTTAGTCAAATATGTGTCCTGTGTGCACGGTGTTGTGTGTTCATTGGGTGTACTGTGTGTCCATTGCTTGTGTGTCCATTATGGTTGTATATCACTGCACTACTAGAGTGAACGAATATCGGTAGCCATTTAAAATTCGCCATTTTGGATTATGTAATTTCCATCCACCATCCTAGGCTATAGAACTTTCTGACATTTTAAATTCTTTAACTCTCTACCATTTTGGATTATGTCACACTCACCATCACGTAATCGAGTTCTCCAACCCCATGTGTTGCACATTACAAATGATGACATCATCGAGCACACCAACTCCTATGCATTGCACTTATTCATTATGGTTACATCACTAAATTGAGTTCGCCTGGTGGAAGCAGCCATATTATTTTATCCGTCATCTTTTTTTGACTTATGACATTACTGCTGCTATCTTGGACTATGTCATCATCAGTGCCATCTTAAGCTATGACATCTTAGACTTCGCCATTAATAAATTTACCTATGACATAGAGGCAGCCATCTTGGACTACATTACCATACTTTTGACTTATGAGATCACTCTCGCCATCGTGGATTTTTTTATCACTTTTGACTTATGAAATCACCACCGCAATCTTGGATTTAATTATCACCCTTCTGCCAATGATATCACCGGAGCCATCTTGGACTACATTTTCATATCTTCGACCCAAGACATCTCCAACGACATCTTGGATTATGTCGTCATAGTCTTTGACCTTTAACATCACTGCCACCACTTTTTCCTCTTCATAGTCATCATACATAGTCTTACGCCTTCCATTTCGCTCATACATCCGCCATCTTGGATTTCATTTTCGAATGCTCTCTCATTTCACTTACTCAACCATAATCTTGTATTTAATTTTCTGAACTTCTATCATTTAAAATTACCATACTTGCTTATATATTCATAATTTATATCATTAACTCTTATTATGTAACCTAGCTACAAGAATACCTTCATGTATTATTCGTTCGTTTAGTAGCTACTGTTAGTTAGACAGTTGTCATTTAGAATATTGTATGCAGTTACCAAATTTTACATACCAGAGATTGTTTATTTCGTCCTTTGCACTGAAGGCCGAAGGTGTGTAATATGTAAGAGCATATCAACCCAATCACCCCAAATAGTAATACAAAAATTTATTTTGTCATTTGATGCTAAAACATTTAAACTTTATCAGCACGAGGGAATGTACCGAGCACTCGAATTGACAGACCAAGTACCAAAGTCATAGTGACAGTATTACATGTAAAACCTTTACTTAAACTAATCGCTTTACTGTAATTAAACTATAACCAAATTTCTCGGTTTATTTCTATTTACTTAGTCTTTTGTACACATGACGAACACCAACAATCAAAAGTGTTTTATTCCAAGCATTCCAAAGCTTAAGTTTTCTTTAGAATGTAACCTAATATCTCAAAAATACATTCAAGAGTAGGTATATATTTTTTAGTATACTTATATTAATTACACACACACACACATATATATATATATCAGGGGCGTGCCTAGGGGGGGAGGACGAGCGGGACCGGACTCCCCCCCCCCCAGGGCTAAAAATATTTTAATATTAAATTCATAAAATGAAAAAAATTAATATTTAGTATGATATTAAAATAAATTCAATGACACAAGCCAGTATTTTTAGATAGCCTAAATCAGCAATATTGACCACGCATTTTTCCAAAATTTTCCCGGGGGTGGACCCCCGGACCCCCGCCTAGCTGGGGGGTATTCCATACCCCCCAGGCCCTAGCCTTCTGCCCGACCCCCCCCCCCCCAGAGCAAAATCCTGGGCACGCCACTGAGATATATATATATATATACACACCCAGGGCCGCAACTAGGGGGGGGGGGGCAAGCGGGGCATACGCCCCGGGCGCAAAGCTGTTGGGGGCGCCGAAATCGCTTGCATTGTAATTCCTACTACAACTGGTAACTGGTAAAAAGTTTTTGCATGGAAGTTACAGTTGCACAGAAACTGTTACATGTAGGTATGTAAAATGCTTAAATAGCACCATTTTTCCGTGGGAAAGCCCCCGGACATCCGCTTTATTGGTGTGGTATGTGCAAAAAAAGGGGGGGGGGGGCTCATGAATCCATTCATGCCCCGGTTGCCAGAGACTCTAGTTGTGGCCCTGTATATATACCATTTTTCTTAATAGCGTTACCTATGTTTTTCAGTAGACTTCTTTCTACTGCAACCAAATTAAATACTGTCGTGACTAGGGAGGTAAGGGAACGAACAAATGGAATGTCGGAGTGGGCGCCACCACGTGATGTGGGCACGTGGACCCGGCGGAGACTCTCTTCAGGGCGTGACGTGACCCGTGTAGGGCTAGGCCCGGTTCCCTTAGCACGCGATATCGTTACAGTGGGCTCTTCAGGCGTCCCACACGCCTCGAGGTTCAGGAGCAGGGACACGTGGTCACTCCACTAAAAATCACACGTTCGACATACTCCTTTTATTTCAGCAACGTTACAACACGTCTCCAATCGCGCTACACCTACATACACTATGAAACTGTTAATAGCGCCAACAGCGGGAGGGAATAAGTTTACAGGCTGACCAGGTCACCTCGTGGCCTGGCCTCGTTAGTTTAGGACGCGGTTCGTGGTTAAATGTTCGAATTGAACTTAAAGCCCTTTTCACAACACCGCGACGCGACGCGACGCGACGCGATGTGGCGTGACGTCATGCTAAACCAGCCAATCACAACTACATCGGCCGCGATGCGCGACAGCTCACTTGGCGGCGAGGCTGTTTCGTCGCTTCGGCGATGTCGCTAATGACGTCAGAAATAACAGCCAATCAGAAACAAGATTGTGGTAAAGAAGAAGAAGAAGAACTGAAAACAAGAGTTAAGAAACGATGTATTGATGCATCTAAGTAATGTTAGTAAACAACACGTGGATTTTGTTCAATTGAAATGAGTTTTGAAGAGCGTCTGATTGATGAAGTTCAGAAAAAGCCGTGTTTGTACGATGTTTCTAGTAACAAATTTTGTAATCAGACAGAGAAAAATAATGCTTGGTTAGAAATATATTGTGGGCTTCGCGATTCCTATCCATAATTAAATGCTTCTACCAGTGTTGTACATCTGCCTTGCTCGTGATGGTTGGCATCACTGATAACAGGTGAATGTCAGTTCCGGTTATGGCGCCTGTATATGTACCACGGTGAACGGACAATAAAGAATATTAAGTGCTAACTACATGTACTTGCTTATCTACAACTTAAAACCTACGATCTCAAGTAAAACATGGCGCAGTCGTGTGGAATTGTGTTCATATTTCAGTTCGTCCATGTTCGTTGGATTTGTGTGCTATAGGTGATATAACCTGTAGGTGTGCGTTTGTTTGTCGACACGTGTTTGTCGGACATCGGTGGTTAATAGTGAATATCGAACAATGTTGTTGACAGACTGAATCGTATAGTTTTTTTCTGTTTGTGCCATGGCAGGCCTCAATCTTGTAAAGCTCCCTGACTCTGTCGACTTGGAGAGTCCCACGGCCCGAAAAGACTGGGAAGTGTTTGAAGGAGATTTTGAAAATTATTTAATCGCAACGGGCCAGGATGAGGGCCCAGATAAGGTTAAGATCGCCCTACTCAAAAACATGTTAGGCTCCCAAGGACGAGCCCTTTTCGAAACTTTCGACATCCCACCGGAGGACAAGCTTGTGTATTCTAAAGTAAAGGAAGCGTATCGCTTGTTCGTGGCACCAAAAACAAATCCTTTGTATGAACGGTTTGTTTTTAACCAGCGTGTGCAACTTGAGGGTGAGACTTTTGATCATTTCTTGACTGATTGCCGCCGCCTGATTAAAACATGTGGCTATGAGCGCCCAGTTTCGCAGGAAGAGAATATGCTGGTTGACCGCATCGTCCAGGGCATCAGAGATTCGTCCGTTCGGGAGTCTCTGCTGAGGTTAGACAATGCTACTCTTACTAAAGTTGCTGCACACTGCCGTCTGATGGAACAAAGTCAACAACAAGCAAAGGAGATTCAAGCTCGGAGTTCTACTCACGATAGTGTAAGTTGTGACTTTGTGTCCACTAAGGATAGGAAGTCGTCACGCCCAAGACAAAACAGCAAGTTTGGTGATAACGGTGAGTACAACTGCTCAAGGTGCCAGACACAGCACAAGGCCAGACAATGCCCAGCATATGGAAAAAAATGTGCCAAATGTGGCATTATGAATCACTTTGCTGCCTCGTGCAGAGTTCGGAAAGTTCGGGAGGTAAAAGCAAAGCATTCTTCTAGTGAGAGTCTATACTGTGATGCGGTGACAGTCAATTCTGTGTATCCTAGAGGGACTAGAACAACCCACATCAATGAGTGGAGGGAGCGTATACTGATTGAGGACAAAGCAGTGAACATAAAATTGGATCCCGGTTCTGAAATAAATATTTTGCCACTCAGTTTGTTCAGGATGGTTGACAAACAGTTCAAGGTCAGGCCAACATCCCTAAAAATTGAGGTTTGGGGTGGGACCATTCTTGCAGCAAAAGGAGTAGTTAATTTGTGTTGTTCTGTCAAAGGCCAAGAGTCTTATGTTGAATTTGTTATAGTTGACTCTGACAGCACTCCTTTGTTAGGGCTACAGTCTTGTGTTGACTTCAATCTTGTGAAAAGGGTTCACTCAGCTTGCCACGAGGCAAAGGACAGATTCATTAAAGAACACAATGAAGTATTCACTGGTTTTGGCTGTTTCCCCCAAGTATGTAGAATTAACATTCGCGACCATAGCAACCCTGTTTGTAAGCCTCCAAGAAGGGTCCCTAGAGCAATCAGACCTGCGTTAAAACAAGAACTGGACAGACTCGAACAGAAAGGCATTATATGTAAAGTTGACAAGCTCAGTGCTAGCGCTTGGGTGAGCAACCTAGTTGTTGTGGAAAATTCAAGTGGGAAGTTGAGGTTATGTCTTGATCCGACTGACCTCAATAAGGTGGTGATTCGAGACTACCATGAAATACCGACATTGGAAGAAATGTCCGAGAAGCTCACAGGGAAAAAATTTTATTCAGTGTTTGATCTTAAGGAAGGGTTCCACCAAGTGCAACTAGATGAAGACTCGTCTCACAAGTGCTGCTTCTCGACACCATTTGGGTGCTATCGCTATCTACGCATGCCATACGGCATTGCCAATGCCCCAGAAAATTTCCAGAAGTTTATCGAAGAGAACTTTGCCTCTATTCCTGGAGTGGTGACGTTCTTCGATGACATCCTCTGCACAGGCGAAACAGAAGGTGACCATGATACGTGTGCTCAGCAAGTGGTGGAGCGTGCAGCCAACCTTGGCATCAAGTTCAACCCAGATAAGCTTCAATATAAGGTTTCCGAAGTAAGGTATGTGGGCCAGATCTTCTCCGCCGCAGGCATGTCACCTGATCCTGAGCGAATCCGAGCTCTGACTAGTCTACAGGTTCCCAGCAATCGCAAAGAACTTCAACGTACTTTGGGGATGTTCAATTTTGTTCGCTGTTATATTCCAGGTATGTCTAGTGTGTGTTCCCCATTGTATGAACTTCTTAAAGCAGATGTAGACTGGTTGTGGCTCCCGTGTCATGAAGAGGCTTTTTGTAAACTCAAGTCGCTCATCACTAGTGCCCCTGTTCTGGCAACTTTTGATCCCACAAACCAACTTGTTATACAGTGTGATGCATCACAGAGTGGGCTTGGTGCTACTTTGTTTCAGGAGGGCCCAAAGGGTCTCCACCCTGTGCACATTGCCTCCAGGTCCCTTACAGCAGCAGAAAAGAGCTACTCCCAGATTGAGAAGGAGCTCTTAGCAGTTTCTTTTGCCTCAGCTAAATTTCACTACTATATTTATGGTAAGCAGGTCCTAGTGCAATCTGATCATAAGCCACTTGTGAATGTTATGGTCAAACCAGTTCATCATATAGGCTCAGCACGCCTTCAGAGGTTACGTCTTAAACTGTTGAAGTATGACCTAAACGTTACTTACCTACCTGGTAAACTCATGTATTTCGCAGACCACCTGTCGCGGTCATATCTTACAGACAAGGTATTCGACGATCCTGCAATGGTTGAGGTAGTACATTCCGTCAGTAAGCACTTGCCTATGTCAAACAAACGCTTGCTTCAGTTCCAGTTGGAAACAACTAAGGACGCGGCTCTCTGTCAAGTGTCCCAATTTTGTCAGTCAGATTGGCCCCCCTACAGTAGAGTTCCTCAAGTATGCAAACCTTATTACA
The DNA here is from genome assembly GCF_032445375.1 of Bacillus rossius redtenbacheri. Classification (NCBI taxonomy): domain Eukaryota; kingdom Metazoa; phylum Arthropoda; class Insecta; order Phasmatodea; family Bacillidae; genus Bacillus; species Bacillus rossius. The sequence goes on along the minus strand of NC_086331.1, from coordinate 9,835,245 downwards.
AAATGCGGGATGACTTGTGTGCTGAAAGTGGTTTAGTCTTCCTCGGCGATAAGGTTGTTGTTCCTGAGGCTCTAAGACCATATGTTCTACAGCTGCTTCATGAAGGCCACTGTGGAGAATCAAAGACCAAGTCCAAGGGCCGTCAGTTGTTTTACTGGCCATCTATGTCAGTTGATATTGTGCAGTTCATTCAAAAATGCTCTGTGTGTGAGAAGTTTCGCCCAGCCAACTACAGACAGCCCCTCTGCCCACATCCCATTCCAAAGCTGCCATATGACACAGTAGGTGCAGACATTTTTGACTTCGCTGGGAAAGATTATTTGGTTCTTGTGGACAAATATTCCAAATGGATAGATGTGTGTGAACTTCCCAAAAAGACTTCCTCTGCCGTCATCAGTGCCATGCAACAAGTATTCAGCACTCATGGTCTCCCACGAGTGCTGATGGCTGATAACATGCCATTCAATTCTCATGAATGCCGTCAGTATTATGCCCTGAGCGAAATTGAGCTACGAACTAGTAGTCCTCATTATCCACGCAGTAATGGGTTGGCAGAAATGGCAGTAAAGATTAGCAAAATGCTGCTACGCAAAAGTCAGGGCACTGATTTCAGAAACTTACTTCGTGAATATAGAAACACCCCTCTTCCTGGCTTAGACTGGTCCCCCTCTCAGTTACTATTTAATAGGAGACTTCGGAGTAAACTGCCTGTCTCATATAACACCCTCAGACCTAGAGTCATCTCCCCAGAACACGTGGTGAGAGCATTAATGTCAAAGGATAAGCAGATGAAAGACGTATACAACAAAACGGCCAGGCGACAGGAGATAACATTCGTTAAGGGGGAAACTGTGGTTGTCAAAACCCACAAACATGACAAGTGGGAGCCGGGAGTCATTGTGGGCAAACACTCATCACCTCGCTCCTATTGGGTGCGAGGATCAGGTGATAGGATAGTGCGTCGCAATGTGATCCATCTGAGAAAAACCACTACCTCGCAGAAGCCCCACCAGTCAGCTCCACGCCTGCTCGAGGTTCCCAACACCAAGACTGATGGCGAGGAGGGTAACCGCCTGAAGCAGACTCCACGCACCTCATCATTGGAGCCTGACTTCTGGGGGTTTGAGCCTCAAACTTCGACGAATGCAGTGACTGATGTGTCTACTGTGCAGGGTGATAAATCTCAAGAAGCAACAGACAGCAGTGGCCATACCTTGGCTACCAAAAGTGGAAGGGAGGTGAAGCCTGTGAAGCGCTTAAATTTGTAATGTTGTCTGCTTGTCAATTAGTGTGTTGTAAGTGAGTTGTGAATTGCACATGTGTGTTTCATGCAGTATACTTGTTTTCTGAATTATAGTGTGTACTGTTAATAAGCAATTGCACAACTTTGTATGTAAGTTTGGTCTCAACAAGTAAACCTTAGAACCCTAGCAAATGGTCACATGTCTCGCAGTATAAAGGGGAAGGTGTTGTACATCTGCCTTGCTCGTGATGGTTGGCATCACTGATAACAGGTGAATGTCAGTTCCGGTTATGGCGCCTGTATATGTACCACGGTGAACGGACAATAAAGAATATTAAGTGCTAACTACATGTACTTGCTTATCTACAACTTAAAACCTACGATCTCAAGTAAAACAACCAGTCAGTCAGTCAGTGTGCAAATTTAATAACAACAATCTGAATATTACCGCCAAAAACTTTTGCTTACAACCATGTTGTAAAATATCCCCAGCAGAGTGCAGGCTGGTTCGGTTTTTTCGCCGGCTGCATGGCGATCGCGTCGCGCTATTATGAAGTGCGCTAGCTGGCGACATATATTTACGTCGCTGCCTTCGCTACATCGCGTCGCCATGGCGACGCAGATCGCGTCGCATCGCGGTATTGTGAAAAGGCCTTAAATATTTATTAAAACGAGTCGGCCACCCGGGGTAGGCCTCGCAGATACAAAAAAGGTTTAAGAATGATAAAAAGTCCGGCGGATGTTAAAAGATCAGTTGATTAAGAAAAATGTGAAGTTGCGCGTTGCTCACCAAGCATCCTACCCCGGGTGAGGAACGGAAGCGACTGAAGAGGCCAGGGCAGCATGGCGGCCGGAAAGCGCTGGTTTTACCGTTAGTCTCTCCTGTTATTTATTAATACATATTTTAACTAAAACAAATACACTAAAAATTCTATAATAAAATCATATAAGGTTTTGTTAATTATTTAAGTTGAGTATTGATTATTTTAATTATGATTATGGTTCAAACTGGTTGCGGGTAGTTCCATTGCCTGCCGCGTTGGGCGCTGCGCCGTCCTCACAACTATAGTTAGCACTTAAAACATAAACACTTAGGGAATATTATTTAAAGAAAAGACAGTTAAACCTAAAAATTGAATAATAAAATAAAAGGGGTCGTGGAACAGACTCTACTCCCGCCTCTTGTTGGCAGCCTCACACGCACACACACCTGCACACGGGGCGGGAGGTTTGAATAGAGGGTGGTGGTGGGAGGAGAGGGGTGGCGACGGCGTGAGGCACATCGGGCTTAGGGAGGGCGTAGCCCCGGTCGACGTCAATACAAATATTCTAATATAAGTTTGACTCTGTAACCATCATTATTATTGGATTTATAAATAATTATTAATGTTAAAGTAAGCTAAATATTACCATAATATACAGTAAATATTTATTAAATTACCAGCTACATTCGACAAATTTTTTTACATAAAAGCAAACATCTATAGTGGGTCAAAATGATTAATTCTCAGCAACAGACGTTTCACCGAAGTCAGAATCCAACCAGATCATTTAAACATGTAAGTAGCATATAATAGTATGACATTAGGATGTAATGGCCGACATTTTGAATTTTTATGTTACAGTTGCAATTTTTGTTACACCCCCATCTAGAAAATTCAATATTATTATTGGAAAATCTGAAAATTTTTCTTAAATTTATAAAAATATATATAATAAAGTTTTAATAAAAAACATTCCACCATTTTGAAAATCGTCCACCATATTGAAAAGTCTTAATTATCATTTGATTTTAATTGGAATAATTTTAAAATTCATATACAAATAAATGTATTTATTATATTTGAATTAAAACATACCTATGCGATGTAGTCCTCGGTTCGAACACGGTGGTAGAAAAAAAAATTGGCAATGGATTCTTCCTCCACGGAAGCCACCGACATACTGACCTTCCACCACTAATTCCAAGGTATATGTATGTATGTATGTACGTATGTATGTGTGTATATATGTATATATGTATGTATATATATGTATATATATATATATCGCCAGCCAGTATGACGTCATGTCCACTATCTGGTTTTCGTCTGATGGAGGCCGAAATCTTGGATCTGTCATAATGTTTTTGTAACCATGTTAGTTTAATTTTTACCCTCTAGAGTGCAGTAAACATTTATTTGCAGAGCGCCCGCCATCTTGACTGCCATATTGGAAATTCATAATTATATAGCTATAAATTCGGGAAAAATGCCAAAATTCATCAAAAATCACTTATTAAAATAATTATAGATTCATCAAAATTAGTCCTTGGTCCGATCCTGGACGAACAAAACAAAATGCAATTTTAGGTAAAAATAAAATTCAATAAAATATTGTGGAAAGTCCTACAAAAGGCTTAAAACCCTCTACTACCAGCCTCCAGTAAGCCGATAATATATTGACTGCCATCTTGGAAATCCATAATATTCGTCCTCGGAATTAGTAAAGAATTCCAAAAATCATCAAAAATCATCTGACTAAATCGATGGATTATTTTCGTGCTACAATCCTTCTCGAAATTCAAATAAAAAGTTAATTGAATTAAAATTACCAAAAAAGTGACTGGTTTAAGAAATAAAACACCACATAAATAAAAAAAAAAAAATGTTATTACTTGAATCCTACACTACTACAGGAAACAATACCTACAGTTAGCTACGTAATAATCATTTAATTTGTGTAGGCTTAAACTAACTAATTCTCAGTTCCAATCGGTTTACTGAAGACAGAGAAACCAGCCAGATCCTTTTCCTACATAGTCTTTTTCTTCCCGACAGAGTTTCTCGATACTGTGTTTAAGAGATTGCTTCCCATTGTCGGAATTGTAAATGGGAGTATTTTCTGTCTTGAATGCGCACTTCTTCACTGTGTTCTCAAACATATATGGTTTGCCATGTACACAGTCCAGCCACAAATTATGTTTTAAAGATCCATGATTTGCTACTTCATCAGTAATCTGATTGAATATGTTCTTCTTAATATAATTAAGAAAAGTACAAATGTCTTTTGACTCGCTAAATGTATTTAGATAATAGTAGTTTCTCAACATGTAATTACTCGGTAATCTCGTGAGTGACACTACAGCCTTCTAGCGGGTACAAAATAAACCATGATGTCTGTAGCGCATACTAGCTTATTGCTGCTGTGACAGCACACTAGTGGAGTAATTTATGCCTTGTTAGTGGTGGTGGCCAGGGGTGTAACAACTAAATTTTCAAAAGGGGGGGGGGGGGGGGAATATACCTTTTTATAAAGAATCATCGATCCCCCCTATTGAATCCCCCGGGAAAATTTGTATTTCAAGGTGGAAAATGGTGCTATTTAAGCAGTTTTATTATCTAAAAATTGATTACACAGCTAGTGGAAATAACGAAATTATTTATCCAACTTGTACAGCACTTTCTTTGCCCCCACTTCAAGAATTCAGAGGGGGGGGCAAAATACCCTTCCCCCCTGTTGTTGCGCCCCTGGTGGTGGCGGTTAGTCTGCTGGCAGTTTCCACTTCCCATTGACGAAGGATATGTTGGCCTTTTTCAAACAAGTGCATTTACTTGGAATCGAACTCTGTACCCCCAATTTTCATGACGTAACTGTTTTTTTTATTTAAATATTTTATGTATATTTTTTATATCTTCTTCATTATAAGATGAAATATTAAATTACCATTTGAAATCAAATACCCTAAATTGATAATTAATGAAATACAAAACTTAAATCTTACAGGTCGATAAATTAAATTTTTTGACAGTTTTCAATACAAAAGAGTATCAATGATTGTCGGTTATAAATCTACAATATGCAATGTCTCAAAAGCATGCAAAATATCAATAAAATTATGCTCCAATTGTATGTAGTTTATGTTTTTGATCCTTTAAAAGTATTTACATAAAGTTTTAATTCTGACTCGAAAAATTTTCCCTATTCAAATATGATTGTTTTGTACTTTTTTTTTTTTTACTTTCTAGAAAAATAATTTTGTATTTTCTCAATCAAAACATTTATTTTTGAGTGAATATTAACAAACTTACATTTTACTCGTACTCTTAATAAATAGGTGCAATAGTTACATAAATATATGTAAGTATATTATAAAACATATTTTGCAAAAATAAATGTTTGGTGTTAAGATACTCAATAAATACTCTATAAAAAAATTCTGTAATAAACTAAACAACTTGACAGATTTTAATAGGCCTATAAATTTTCTTTGAACTGTTTTCCTTAATGTTTTGGTGTGATTTTTTAAGGTTACAAATGTTATATTATTTTATAAATTGATAATATTTTTGCAGCATTTTGTTGGCCAACGTGATATTTTAATTTATGTTTTTATTTGAATGTATTGTAATTTTCCAAATTGCAGCCCATTAAAACAAGCATTAAATAGAAAATGCCATCACCCTAAAAAAATGTTTACCTTAAACATTCTAGTTTTTATATGTACCATTTATTAACTAATTTAAACAACTCAGGTGTTTGGACAATATTAAATGATTTCTCGATAAATAATAACACTTGTGAAGATTGGTTGACAATAGCTTGAACTTTGCTTAAGAAATGCATTACATAAGCCACCTCATCTTCACAAATATACAGCGTATTATAAATTTTTTAAATAAAAGTTGGTATTTAGACGTATTCCCAGTGGTTCCTCTATTAACTTTATCTTATTGGGTAGTAATCAGCACATACGATTGCAAATAGCAATGGTAGATAAATCGCAGTCACTAAGTTTGGAACACACAACACTGCACTATGAGGAGACGTTACTATTTTAATTTGATAACTTTATTAAATTTTAGAAAGCAGGCTATTATTATGTGGTTAATATAATATAGCAAATCTTATTTTATTTGTTTTGCAACTATTCGTTTTCTTTGTGTATTCATAGAGGGAGATACAGAAACTATGGATACCGAGTGAGTGGAGTATCAACTTTCCAAGACTGAATAACGATGGCTTTAGGTACAAATGTTCCTGTAAAGTAATAATGTCTAAGACAAGGAAGTGTATGTGTGTTATGATAAACTCACTTATCAATAATGTGTGCAACTATGGACTGTACAACGAGGCCTTAAAGTTTTTTTTAATATAGGAAAATTTTATATGTATTACATTTTTAAAGCTTGGCAGCTGCACAACCAAAGTTTTTTCAATAAATTTTGCTGAACATTTTGGAATTGTTATAAAAATTTTATAACTTAACAAATTTACAAATTAAGTTTTAAAACTTCTGAACTTATATGTTTTGGCATTAGTGTAGCGAGAACGAAAGCACATAATTTAGCGTACTTCAAAATATCCATAGAGTATGCTGTTCAAAAATTTGATTATAGAATTATTTAATCTACCGTTGTTGAGTGAACGAATACTTATTTTTCTAAAATTACCTATAGCCTACGTCTTTGTGGCATATTTTTATATTTACATTGTTGCGCACATTACAAATTTGATGTAGATTTTTAATTAGATTAAGAGTAAATTGCAACATTTAAGTGTAAGTTTCAGATTTTTATTTAAACATAAATTATTCTTTTTTATGTAGATTAAGGTACGTTGCATTAGGCGCAGACTTTTGTATTTTATACTAATGAATGTATAGATGCATATGTAGACTATTGATTGTCAAAAGAGGACTGTAGTTTTCTCTGGAGTAAGAAGGGATATTATGCTTGGAGAGTAAAATGTTAAAACTGATTCATTTGTTTTTATAAAATTACTTTTAATTCATCAACTTTCTCAGTAGTTTATCTTCATCATATATGTTAATGACAATCAATTTGGTAGTTTAAATTAATTACTAAATATATCTCATTTTCATACCAAGTGTTGGCTGATGGACATACATATTTACAAAAATATTTAGTTTTGTATCGTATTGTTTGTTCACTTCTTACTTGTGTTATATATAATATATTGGTTGTAATTAAATAACTAAATTGGCATTGCTATCACTTTAACTAGTTTTTAGTTTGCTTCATTGACATAATTTAAGTTCATGCTTAGAGTTCTGTATGACATTGTTAGAGACCGGAAAAATTCGCGAATTCATTTCGCGACAGGCTAAAATACAAATAGTTATACCTCAGTGCCGCCTCTGCTATTGGCTCACAACTCACCTGGATGACTCTGGGCCAATGAGAAACACCCAAAAAACCATTATCAAATCTCAGGCTGCTACGTTGGGACGTCTCACAAGACAAGCAGCCAATGAGTGGGTGACATTTGACCGAGTGTACGTAGAACTATGGAGTTCATCCTGGAGGTCATTGAACCGGCGAATTTTTCCGGTCCCTAGACATTAGGTATCACCTTGCAAAGGATCTTCCTGCATTTAACAATTTAAGTAAATATATAAACTGTGTGATATTCATTTTAAATTACAATTTGTATGTAGCTAGAAAGTATTTACCATGGTGGTGAAAAAAAAATCCTTTAATGAGATACCGTATATGTCGGTCTGTGGGTTTATTTATTGAACTCTACTTCAAGTGTTTCTTGCTTTTTCTAGCGTCTGTTCTTCATGTGCAAATTATAGACAGTTGTTCCACATGTATCTAAAATCCGACATTGTTTTGACACGTACTGTTACAAAACATTGAGTAAAATTTTATTCATTGACAAATGTAAATAATGACTACATATATTTAATAAATATACTCAAGATTGTGTGGTGAATAGCGAAATGCCAAAATAACATAAAGTAAAGAATTAATACATTAAACCAAAATCCAATTTAGAACATGAAGTAAAATAAAACTGAGTAACAAAAATTGTTTTTTAGCCTAACTACCCTGAGTTCATTTGCTGTATTATTATACATGGTGAACATATGAATAGCGTGGCAGTAAAAGTACATAATTATTTTTTTTTGTATCATTGGTTTTCAATATAAAAGTGAGAAAAAGGAAAAAAAGAGTAATTGGTAAATGAAATCAGACTTTAAGTCAGTAACTATACCTACTCAAAATATGGTACTACTTAGAAATGGTGAAAATGTAAGCAGTTTGGAGATTGTTTAAGTTTACTTGTGTAAATTTATTTTACATGTGCTCACATTGTATTTTGTTTACTTAAAAATGTCAATTGCCTGTATTCAATCTGTAAACTTTGTAAACACAAATTGTAGTTAAAAATATATATATATATATATATATATATATATTAAGATTAAAAATTCTATTTTAAGCAATTTTATGAAAATTTATTTTAACCACTTCTTTGTCAAACTTTATTACAATATTTGCAAGTTTTAGGCTATAGCTCTGTATACTATCAATTAAACTGCAGACTGTATAAAATGATTTCAAATAACTCATTTCAGCGACTAATTACAAAACCCTTTACTTTGAGAAATGGAGAACTTCGATTAAATTACAAAAAAAAAATCATTGGAAAAAAGGCACATCTGTTAGTCACATACATGGTAATTTTGTTTTAAGAACTAAATCCGTTGACTTAACACACTTGAAGCATGCATACTTATCCATGCAGACAAAATTTGTGGGAGTTATGTTATAGTATAATTTTCTCCAGTTCTCCAAGTAACAGGCAGCTGACAATGTCATTCGACCAGTAACTTCAGATATCTGTGAAATAATCAGTTCCATATTTTAAGCTCCTTTTTGGAGTATATCCCTCCCTTAGTTTGAAGCGTTCACCGACATTGTACCCCTGTCAAAGGAAGCTCCAGCCGGCGACGGGGATAAAATACAAACAGATGTAGAAGTACCAATAAGTAGGGGCATGCAGATTTCGTGAAACGTTTTCGGGACTAGATGACAAGTTAAAACACTGTAGCACCGTCTGTGTTTCGTGATTGGGTGAGTTTCTCCCAGGTACATATTGATTGTAACAACACCAATCACAGTGATTCAGTGCGGAAGTAAACGCGTCCTAAGTGGCTCGGTAAAACAAGGTGACTACTTCTCTCGCAGACGGCCGCCAATCACAAGGAAGAAACCACAGGTGCGGGTATACCTTGTTGCAGTCTAATATGTGTTCAGATCTTTTCGCGAAAAATGCCTGCACCTACCAATAAGTCCCTAGAGGCAGGAACAAAGTGAAAAGCGTTACGAGTTCCCCTGTGTGTTTCAACATTTAACTAAGGAAAACCATTTCAAAGGCAAGGCATATTTATCTATAATAGATGCAGTAGAACAATTTAGACCATAAGTATAAATTAAATAACACAGGAGATATACTCCACTAAGATACAATAGTAGTATACATGGATAAGTGTAATACACACGGTATATGTCATACGTAAGAGACATTGAACATAACAAATAGGCGAAACCTTATAAAGGATAGGTGCCTAGAAACGTAGTGAACGTATATAGGGCCTACAAATAGTGTACAATATCTATATGTGTATACAGTATGTTGAACGTAAGAGACGTACTGACGTAGTGTGTGTACAATACAAGTGTGTACAGCACGTACAACATAAGGAACGTATGAACAAAACGTAAATAATTAGTGGATGTTTAATAAGCAAACACCAACACTTATCATTAGAGAATAAACATTATTCGAAATTACGTGTGCAAGGTACAAACAATATGAGAGCATGAGATTAACTCTACACACCCTAAAGTTAGGGTTCTACAAAGCAAGGCTAGTGCATCATGTAAGTTTACGTAAATAATATGCGATGCATGTCATCCGGGTGCCGATCATGTGTAATATAACCAGATAAACCAATGCTAAGAGACCCGTGAATCCAAACCTCAATTTAGAACGTGGCAACGAAACAAAATTTAAACAGTATACAAGAACTAACACGGGTCAATGTGCCACTGAGCCACATTACTCGCGAATTTGAACCAAGACACTTACCCATGATCTACCCCTTGACCGGCCATGACAACAAGCTCGTCCAAGGAACTTAAGTGAAGTAGTCAGAGAGGCCGTCTATGCTCGGCCGGAAGCATGTGACAGAGATACCAGGAACTATTATGTTCCCATAACTCGCTATGTGGGAAGTCAATCAAGAATGTGACCCCGTCACTTTGTTCATGTAAATGTGCAGTGAGGGGTGTTTGGGGATGCCCTAAGAACCAACAAGATAGTTAATTACTAAGTGTGTTCAATGCTTAGTGCTGCAATCGGGGGGGAGGGGAGGGGTTTGCCAGTCTTTCCCCATCACGGGCAAAACTTTCATGGTTGTTGAAATTTTACTATCAACATGCATTTTTATGGCACATTTTACCTTTGAGGTGAGTGAACCATACAATGATGTACCCTAAAACTACTTCTTGCCTTTCAGGTGGAGAACACATTCAAGAAAATAGCAATGTGCTCGACATTTCAGCTTGCCATGATGCAGTTGTTCAAGGGTGATTAATAACTGGAGGCCTTGTGTTCTGGCATAGTATTATACAGCAGAATTTACAACAGAGCTGTGATTGATCTTTTGGGCAGCCACGATTAGATGAACTGGCCAATCAGGATCAGTCTGCAGAGTAGCAGCTCAGTTTAACCAGTTGTCTGGAATCTGTTACTATCTCCTCCCCATAGAGAATGAAATCTTGATTGTAGGGTTTTGTGCCAAAACATCATACCTCCAGTTATAAATCCCCTCTGAAGCAACATTCCAAACCGAACTTTGTCGGACTTTGTTCGACTCACAAGCCAAGAAGTTGTAATCTTTGGCCACAAAAGGTTTTCATAATGCTATTTTCAAAATGTTAATAACAGAAGTTTAACAATATTTTTTTTTTCATTACAACTATAATAACTGTAATGAAGAACAACACAATAGACCCCAAGATATTTTATTACGTGCAACAATTCCAACACAAAACATGGTTATTACTTCATGTAACCACCACAAAACACTTAATTTAAGATTACCTTAAAATTAATAAAACTCTTCAAAAACATTACTGTACAGTTCCCAAAAAATACAATTTATAATAAACACTTAGAAAAATAACTGCCAAGTAAAAACATAAAATATATATCACAAAACCTTTATGTAGTATTAGAAATTCTTGTGGCATACAGAAAAGGAACATTGCCACTGGCAAGAAGTAAATGTTCCATCAACAAATGGAGCACACTATCATGACGCCCTTCAATTTTTAACTATACTAATCACTTCAACGAATATTGTCACAACACATTCATGAAGGACTTACGCTTAACATTTGGGGCAGTAGAAAACGTAGCTAAAATACACCCTGTATCACATGTCTGCAAGAAGTAAAATAATCTGTGGAAAATATGTTTGGTTCATGTAATTGCTACTACAAAAATAACCATATCTCCACAAAAAAAATGCAAGACTTGATGTATGTTTTCTAACAAACAATAATCCATTTTTTTCTCTCTTTCTAAAAAAAATATTTAAAAAAATATAAAAACAGTAAACATTTTAAATCTAAATAAACTTGAGTAAATAATTAACATTTGATATGCTTTCTTTCAAAGACATAATAAAAGAAGAAATAACTTGGTCACAGCTGCTAGACAACACTAACGCCCCTAGCTGTTAAAAATAAACAGTGAAAGAAGCTTCCGTCGTAGTTCACATGCAATGAATAACAAATGACTCCCAAAACCACTGAAACTATCTTTTTACGTATAGCTATGAATTAGATATCCTTTCTAAATATCAAATAAATCTCATCATTAACCCCTGTAGAAACAAATTTTTTTTTTTTTTGGAATTAAGTACGACCCTGTGTTTTTTCTCATGTTGACTAATCTGCAGAAAATAACCTACACTGTAATGATAACAAAAGGTAGATATTATTCATGGTCCATCATTGAACTCGGCCTACCAAGTTAAAGTTTACCCCAACGGAATCAGCCATAAAGTATTACCTACACGAGGATAGAGCCAGCATCACAGCAGCAACAAGACTCTTGTCTGCTATGTGGCCCAAAAATCCTTAAATAAAAGGAAAGAAAACAAAGAAAACACCCTCAACTATATCCTATAGTGCTAGCGAAAGCCTTTCCAACAGCTACATGTGCAAACACTTTGCTGCGAGCTCCAGAACATGCGGCAGTCATACCATTATCTAGCACAATCTCAGACTAAGCACGTGACCGTGGACCTCCCATCCAATCACAGACTAGCTTGGTGGCATGCCTGCATCATGCCAACCGAACCCCCTCCCTTCCCCTCGCCAAGCACACCCGCTTGCACGCGCTGACGAAAGACAGGGAATCCCAAGCAATTCACTGCTCCTCCCATGTGCCTCACTCGCTACCAATTATCCCAGCTATGTGCAATCCTAAAAAAATATATAAAAATAACTCTCTCCTCAAAACAATAAAACTAAGAATATTTAATATGAAATTATATTTAAAAAAAAAAAAAACTGTGACATTATTGAAACAAACAACACCCTTATTAGGACTCCTCAAACAAGTTGCAGGATTTTGCAATATCTAAAGCCCGCAAAGTATTGTACTTATGTTAGTAATCCTATTGAGTTTAACAATAACAAACTATTGTTAAAAAGAGTGAAACATTAACTATAAAAATTTCCCACCAAATGTATTACTTATGTGTACACATGTTCACAGATGTAAATGCAAAATACTCCACAAAACTTTTTTTCAAATTGTTTGTCAAATTTGTATCTAAATAATTTGAAATGTGATATTTCAGTAAACAACAACATAATGGCTGTCAATGCAGTAAACAGACTTTAAATAGGTGTTTCTTGTCTGTAAGCCACCTGATTTGATAATTACATGTGTGTGTGTGTGTATATATACATATTGGAATAATGTGTAAAGGATACCATATAATACCTACATGCAGTTTACCGGGAAAACCTTAAGCCTACACAAACAAACATTTATCTAATGCCGCAAGCCAAAAATGACCTAGCCAAGCACCAGTTCGGAAGTTGTAATGGTTATAAATCAGTACACTATGATTCAACATGCAGTGAATCATTTTACACCGCTAATTGGCACTGCCTGGTGAGATGCCAGTAATAAATCTTTCATGTGTGGTGTTTATAACTACATTAAAGGTAGAATTTGCTTGAACAGTTCTCTCAAGCTTTTATCCATGTAACATAAACCTTCGGTCAACAAGCAGGGTCGCCAAATTCTGTACAAAATTTAACACCAACATGCCAAAATTATAATTTTAACAAAAATACAAAATTGTAGAACATTGAAAAATTTTGAAAGAAAAAGCACTTATTGTAAACCATATTGATATTAAATGAGCAAAGAAAATAGTAAGAAAAATATATTAACATGAAATATATAACCCATGCCCTCCTTTACACAAGAAAAAAAAAAATTGTAACAGTATCAATAGGCAAGCAACAGCATTTCTTTTTGGAAACACTCGCTCAATCCCAGCAGTTAGCTAGGTGAGTGGCATGAGCTAATAAAGCGGGAAAAAGGGGAGTGAATGCACACTTTGCAAATGTGTATTACAGAGTCAAAAACATACAGTAGTCTCTCATAGTTGCACAGTTTATACTACAGCTAAAATGTTTTATATTCTCATTGTATTCTACCAGATAATTGCTATTTTAGCATAGTTGTCAACCAGACCATACTGTGCACACCTTAATAACAGTAGTAACTACAGGTAGTTTTTGTATACAATCTAATTTGGGATTCTTTGTTATACAAAAAGTAATTGTTTTCATGTTCACAGCCACAAACCAAACAAAAGTATGTATGTACGTATTCATTACCAGATAATTCAACCATAACAAATGAAATATATAAAATACATTAAATAGGGTTTGTAGTATTAAATCTTAATCTTGCATCACTATGTAAGAATACATGGAAAAAAATGTTGAAAACTACTGCTTAATGATAAATAATTTCACCAAAAACAATTTAATTAAGTTATGTTTAAGCAAACAGCCAAATTCTTAGTTAGTGAATAATTTTTTAATCAATCAAGTTACAGTCATTTAACATGAAGGAAAAGTTATACATAATGAACAAGGTTTAAAACAGGCTTACCTATACAGAGTAACTATGGAAACCATCACGCTGCCCATTGTTAATGTCACAATTATTAAAATATTTATTTCATGTTATGGTAGAAACTCAATACAAAACCTCTACCGGACCTTTTCCATTTTAATCGTTAACATCTTTACAATATCAATATATAAATTAAAGAATTAAACACATTAAAAAAAAACTATTGTATCTGCCAGTTTTTACTATTATCTATGTACTAAATGTTTCCGACATAATTTAAAGCTAACTTAATAAAAGTAACTTGTTCATGTCATTTAAATTAGGAATGAGCCAATATAATCCTCAAATCCTTTTGTATCCAAAAGATCTGCTATTCGAGGTAAAAGATAAAAAGAAAATCATTTCAGGAAGAAAAATTCAGAAATTCAAACAATAGCACCTATGTAGGTGACAAGGTCTATAAGATTTATCTCTAAAGAAGCTATCCAAGAAATGGTTGTATCTGCCACCAACTAAAATTCTCTGGGAATGTTTATAGCACCCCCAAAAACATTTTTGACTTAAAAAATTTGTTTTTGTCCTAAACATATAATTATTTTTTATTTTAGAAATAAAAGTAATGTGTTAAATGTTTCTTTATAACTTAAAATTTCAGTAGGCCTATTTTTCTAATATATTATTATAGTCCTGACAAATGAGAGCTATATTCATATTCGAGACAATCTTTTAAATTTAAACTCGAGATTTGAATTCAAGAAAAGTGGTTTTGACACATCAATAATTTACAAAATAAGAACAGTTTTAATTATTATTCTACATATGTAAATATATAGACATATGTAAATATATAGACATATATAAATACAGAGTAAATTAACATAAGGATACTGGCTACATTGTTTATGTATTATGTACAGTAAAACTGTGAAAGAATTTAATAAGATATATATTTCCTCAGCTTAGATGCTTTGGTCCTGTCAATTTGGCCAACAAATTGATTTCCCATGTAAAACGATGCCTTAGTCCGATTATCTAATAATAAATCTTAATTCTGGATGTTAAAATTTATTTCAAAATCCATTTGAATGCACCATAGCATAGCTGTTATTATAGGTTTTTAATTGTGTTGATTAGAAGCCATCACAGATTGATAAACCCTGTCAGGGTGGCAAACTTCTCTTCATCTCTGGAATAGTAATAAAAAAAAGGGCTGAATTGATGCCTTACTTTAGCCCATAAAACTGCTTTATTTTTTTGGTTTCTAGCTTGCACCCATTATCCCTAGTTTTATTACTTTCATAATGTTTATGCACTGCAAAACAAGCGGTATTATTTCCTGAGAAGTTCAATGCTACATTTAGTTTAACCTCCCATAAGTTAATGTTTTTTATTGGTTTAAACTATTACTACTTATAGGTGTTTTCATATGAAGTGTACATGGCGGTGATAAAGCAAAAAGTTAAAGTTGAAAATTATTAAAGATAACTCTAACCCAACAGCATCATGTCTGAGTGCAGCAAAAGAATTTGGATTGCCGGCTTCAACACTGAACTCATTGCATCGTGAAGTGACAAAATTTTAGACAAAACAACAAAGACATCTTCAAATTGCAAACATCAAAGTTAGAAAAATATTTATTAGACATTAAAAAACCACTACTCAAGTAGTTTAAGCAGCAGCAAGCAAAAAATATTCTGCAGAATGGCCCACTTGCGAGAGAAAAAGCTGAGATTGTGATTGAAATCAGTAGTGCTTTTCAAGCATCATGGTTATATAAAAAGTTTTGCAAACAGGCACAACACAACTAACAAAAGTAAAAGAAAAGAATCTGCGAGTGTGGAAAGGGAATATACTGACAATCAGCGCACACTTTTGCCTGCATTCATTTCTAAGTGGAACTTTTAAACATTGATGAATCTGGTCTTTTCTTCAAAATGTTTCCAGACAAAGCATATGTCATAGGAACAAACAGAGAAGAGAAAAGTTGCCTTCTTTGGCGGGAACCAACATATATGGAACAGAAAAGCTATCACCACTATTTGGTAAACAAAAAACCCAGGGTCCTTTAAAAATTTCAAGACATTTCCTTGTCACTGTACAAATAACAAATATGCCTGAATCATCTGTAGTATTTTCGGCAGTTCTTAAATTCTTTGGATGTTAAAATGGAATGAAAAAACAGAAAGATTTTACAGTTTGTAGATATTGTCCAACTCATTCGAAAACAGCCACAAATTGGAGAACATGACCATATTTTGTTTCACCAAATTCCACACATGTACTTCAACCATCTATGAAGGAACAATCAAGGTCAAAAAATACATGATCAGTAAGCATTTGGTCTGCAGGATTGTTCACAGGATGTAACCTGGTTGCCCACCACACAAGCTCAGCATTCTGGATGCTGCGCACTTGCCAGCAGCATCTTGAGAGTCGGTTGAGGCAACCGTGATCAGCAATTGCTTTTAAGAATGCAGGTTTCAGTACAGATGACACACCATCAGCTGTCCTGAAGATAGAGGTGGGTTGCAGAGTATCAATCCGCAACTTTGTAACTGATACACGCCTGTATCAAATACTGCAAACAAGTACACTATTCAAGTATCAAGTACTTAAGTATCAGTTTAGAATTCACCACCTGGAACACCACCACGGCCAATGTGCGCAGAACCCGATCGCAGATGATGGTCACTTGGGCGGAGCTTGTGAAAGGGGAGAGAGCGGCACGACGAATAAGGGATAAAGAAGGGAAAGAATGTAGGGGTGGAAGCGCAGGGGAAGGCGTTGAAGGAGAGGCGCAGAGCGAAATTGTTAAGAGTCGTTTTGTTTATTGTCCCATATCAAAGTACGCTCAGTGTGCAGTACGTGCTTCTTGCGAAGACTGAAGACTCAGACTACGAAAGGTGTGGAAAGAGAACACAGATACCTTTTTTCGACTACGAAGAATGTAGAATTAGAAAACTGATACCTTTTTACGAAGAACTTGGAAAGAGAAAACTGATACCTTTTTACGCTGGTGATGACGGCACGGAGGATGTGTAACGTGTAACGAGAATGCTGATACCTTGTTGCTTCCTGGGACCGCTACTGCTGTAGCTGATACAGAAGTATCAGTTACTTGTAACCAGTTAATTACTGTATCAGTAACTGGTTGGAACAGATACCGAAAATTGCTGTAACAACCCACCTCTACCTGAAGATGCTAAGCCCAGCAGTGCATGGAAAACTATTGTATCCAAACAAATGACTATTAGTTTTGATAACTATGTGAGTGTTTATGTTGAAGTAAAGACGTGTGCCAGCCAAAGAAATGAGCAATGAAGGTCTCCCTGACAAACACAAAGACAGTGATAAAAGTAAAGCTGAAGAAGTGGCTGCAACTACAAAACCAAAATGTTTGGACACAACCGAAAATTGCAAAAGCTTGTGGAACTTTGAAAATTGTATTCTTTTGCAGTTACAAAAGAACTGTAAACAGATGACTGTTCAAAAATTGTCAGTTACAAAAGTCTTTGTTTTATCATCTTGTTCTCAAATGTTGCAGGTAATATATTCTTCCAGTTTTATTTATTATGTTATATATTTATTCAATGTGTTTCCTATATATGTATTCCATATGTTCCTTGATAAGTAATCCAATGATGTTATTTATTTCAGCATCTTATAGTAGTAAATGTGCAAAGTACATAAACCAAACATGGCATTTCATTACAAACTTTTATATTAATAAATTGGTGATTCAAAAATTTGAAAACATTTTATTGTAGCTTATTATTTCGTGGAGCAGTCATATTAGAAAACATCTTACCAATGTTTTACTGTACATACGTATACATAGCCTACCAACTTCTCCAGGGAAGAACACATTTCACCTATGTATTTAATTGTACTAAATAACCACCAACACAGAGACACAGAGACCAACACAACATGCCCTGTATAGTTGCTGCCACCACAGAAAGAATACATGAACACTATACAGATAATTTGAGCCAATGTGGCACCATTAAACACACCAAAATTACACATAGTAGAATTTACAGTACGTTTGTTAGGGTATATACAAAATTCGTTACGATAATTTTCTTATTGAAAACACATAAGAGTAGCAAAAATACAATTAGCACACAAATAACACACTCCAATTTATTTAAGCTGACTTTAACAATTACGAGTAAGAGGCCTAATATAATATATTTATAAACAATTGAAGTTAGGCATATAGGGATGAGAGCAATATGAGACAAAAAAAATGCTGTAACAACACAACTAAACAATTTGGATGGTTGAGAATGAAAAGGAATATTAAGATGAAAGTTTAAAAAACATAAGCCCAGCAGTAATGAGGTAGTCAGTGAGGTAACAGTGGAATATAAATAATAACACAAATACAAAGTGCTAAAGTTGCTAAGCCTGACAACACAATAAAATAACAAATCTAAAAAAAAAAAAAAAAATAGAACTGACTAGAGATCGTAAAAAATAAAAACCAAGCAATAAAGTAACGGATATTACAATTATAAATTAGACTATAACAGAGAATGTGGCTATATATAAAATATAAGTGAACTTGAACATGCCACCACTGACAGCAAAAAACACCAAAACGGTATTACAGAACATTCAGACTACATGCTACACATAGAACATACAATATTAAAGATTCATACTAGGAATCAGAAAATCAAATATCACTAGATGTAAACATGATTTATCAAGGCGGAAATAATACTAATACTGTATAAGTAAACATGCCTAAAAGAACATGTATTTCATTGAACTCGGTATCAAATGTATTGTGCATGTACATTTAACATTTTGCACACCAAGCATTTAAATAATGATATTGAAGTAACTGGTGCACAAGGAACATGGTTTCCTCAATATTAAAAAAACAAACATTATTACTTTTACCAGACAACTTCATCCTGTCAATTATGTTTATAAAAAAGATAATTATTAAATTTGTAAAACATCCAGTATCTAAGATCTTGGAATATTTTTAGATTCTAAATTGTATTTTCATTAAACATGTAGATTTTTTTATATTCTTCTTCTTGTAGAATCCTTGCCCTAATTAAATTTATCACTTTTTATGCCACTAATTCTGATTCAACCCTTTCACTTTATTTTGCATTAATCAGAACTGGAATAGTGCTCAACCTGGAATAACATAAATACTACTAACAGTAATAAAATTGAAAGTATACAGAATAAAATAACTAAAATAATTACTCCTAAGAATCTTCCAAATCCATCCTTCAATTTCCTTTCTGATCACAGAACTCAATTAGATGCTGTGTTTATTCAAAAATGTTAGAATCACAAAATCAAATGCAATTATATACTTGACAATAATGGTTTACGTGTCCCTCAAGTTAGCAGTCGATTGCAATCTTTCCTGTGTACCCTTCATAAGAACATTGACCAAATTTATAGATTACTCACATACTTTAATGAAAAAAACACGCAATTTAGTTAAGTAGCCAGTAGCCTATTAATTCTGCTTTACTGTTATTCATTACTCTGTTTTTATTTTAGTTACTTTCTGGTTGTAATCTTCTCTGCAAATGTTTAACTAATTAATGTATCTATCCAAGTGTTTTATCTTTTCTCTCTTTTGTGTTGTCCTTTCGTACACGTTGTGTCTTTGTATATTTGTTGTGCCTGCTCCTTGAGTCTCTTACTGTTGGCAGGCATTTTACAAATTAAAGAAAGACATAAATACTGATTTGAAATACCCACACACATCTCCAGACTTGCAATAGGTAAGATTCTGAACTTCTGTGAAAACTTGAAAATCATATTAACTTGAAACATAACCTCTGAATCGTTCACTTTATTTTCTAACTTGTGTCTTATTTTGTTTACATGTATGTTTTACGAAGAGGCTCGGTGTGTACTCAATTCACAATTCCATCATATCACGCCACTTGTTTGTGGTCAAACTTAACTATTTTTTACCAGTTCATGCATTTTTTACTATTTTTTCCTGATCACTTAAGAAGTGTTACCAAGAGTGTTCACTGCATACAATTATAAACTGTGCACAGTCAATGTACCCATTAGCCATTAGCAACAGGACCAACTTTATTTCCATCCAGTGTGTATTCTTACATTTACCCCTACTTAACTCAACTAAGCAATGTCTACCCAGCTAAAAATTCTCTGGTGAGAGGAATATTAAATGTTTCAGAAAATGTGTTCAGAAAGGTTTTCAATTTATCTTTGTGAAAATGCACCACAGTAAATCAAGCAGTTTTCAGTATTTTCAAAAATGTAACTACAACATAAAAATTAACTTTCTTTTAAAAATAATTGGTTTTTACATACACAGCAAAGATTATGTTAATTCTATGAAAATACAAATGCACAAAAAAATTTCATTTTAGCCAAAATGAAAGTGGAGAATAAATTACCCAGTACCTATCTTCTAACTTCAATAAGGCAAAACAAATTTATTGCAACAAAATAGCTTAATATTATCATCAGAATTAAGAAATGGGACGTCACTTTATTGTTCATAAGGATTTCAATCCGTAAACATTACGTCAAATGAAACTATCATCTCTACATCTGAAATTACATACAATATACAATAATTACCATTTAAACATTACAACATTCAATGAAGCACAATTATAGAGTACTTCCACTAAAAATAAGCATCCTAGAATGCTGCATTTCATGTCTAAATGAATATTTTAAATATTATACATAATATCTCACCAGAACATTAAATATGCATGTATAACTTACAATATAATATAATTGTGTATCTTTACCTTTAAAAATATCAAGGCAGTAAATATATTTCATAATAATTAACATAATTTTTACAGTTGGCAGAATCAAAACTATTCAGAGCCGCCTGTCAGCAATATTTCATCTTCAGGTCGTGGTAAACGTTTGAAACGCTGCTCTGTCACAATGTACATGACCAAAGTAGCGAATCCAACCATTACTACGCCTATGCAGTTGATAAAAATCCCTTCTGCAGGCAAATCTTGATAATTAACCCTGCAAACATAACATATCTATATAAATTGCACTGATATTATTTTGGTAGAGGACAGTATCATAAAACATACCTTCTATAACAGGTATTATGTTTTTTCCCCCCTTCGTTTCACAAAATCCAAAACTCAATAAAAAAAAATGCTTGTGGACATGGAGCATCCAATGTACAAATTTATAACAACCTCTAAGTTGGCCAATCACAAGCAAGCAGAGGAAAGTTGAGACTTCAAACAAATCACTGTTTAGTATGAGGAATTGGAACTTTAAATCTTATTAGCAGTCAGGTCATTACCGACGGCCACAGGCAACTCATAAAGTGCAGGCATATTGAGGAAGGAAGTGGCTACAGCCTATTGTGAGAAAACATCTGGCATTTTCCTTAAGTGATTTCGAGAACATACAGTCAAACCTCTCTGAAACGACCCCTCACGGTTCCCAGGAATAGGGTCGTAATAGATGTTTTCCGAAATTTTCAGTTCATTTAACCCCCCCCCCCCCTCCCCCACCCGCCCTTCTCAAAACCACTACTCGCTAACCAGCCGTACAATGGCAGGATGCTGTCACTCACAATGCTAGACGGCTTTGCTTTAAACCCACTTCAACCTTCATGACAAGTCTGTCGCCCTACAGGCCACCTCTAAAGAAAATATGTGTTAGTTTACATGTACGTTTTCTTTCTTGCCGTAGTTAAATACACTAGAACCCCGATGTCACGAACCCCGGATTTAATGAAGCAGTGATTGTACTAATACATTCTCGGGAACCATCAAAAAATTGGACATTTTGATCAAAATATGAAAATCAGAAGAAAAAAAATAAAAAAAAAATGAAATGAAAGATCATTAAAATCTGTTAATTTTAACACACAGCGTATTTTTGTGTCAGCTTTAATACTTCCAATAATGTTCATGTAAGAATAACAGAAAAATAATGGGACATTTCCTTTAAAAATATGGCAGCTGTAGGTTCTGCAACGCGAGTGGGCGCACACGAAGCTCGCCCGGCTGGCTGGCGGCAGCGGCTTCATGACGCATAAACTAACCCCTCCCACCCCTCGGTAACATTCTTCAAGGCTAGATCATCCCTCCCAGACACACAAACCATCTAGTGTCCTCCCTTATAACACCCCAACTTCGCTCCCCTTTGAAAAACCTTCAGTGAGAAAATGCTCATTTCACCCTCCCTTCTCCCATAAAATTGGGCTATTATAAATGGGGTACTAAAGCGGCGAGGGAGGGATCAAAATATGTCACTTTTCACACCAAGTTCGAGTTCAGTCATCTCTGGCAAGGAATTTACAAGCTTTCAAACTAAAATATTAATGTATTTTAATAGCAAGGGTCCTATGAAAAGGAATATACCGAATAAAACCAAGCTGCTGTCACCAAACAAAGCATAAAACGGCCCAATGCGTGGTCGCTTCGTTATTGCTCGCGCGAGAGGTGAGACGTGGAATGTTAGAAGAAAGATAAATGCGAGGGAGACAGACGGCAGCCAGTGTGTTTCCTGCGTGGGCAATAAGTGGCGTAGCCTTTTTTTTATGCTGGGTGAAGCGACCTTTTTCTATCCCACGGGAAAAGATAATTGCTTGAGCTGTCAAAATAAACGTCGCTGCGGCAGTTAAAACAAGTCGAGGCGGGCATGCATCCAGTTGGTCGCTGTGTATTGTCAACCGATAGTAATCAAAATCAAGATAAATCCAGCAGGTAGCTTTCTTTGCCTTAACTGCGTACCACACTAGACACACGCAAAAAGCTAAACGTAAACACGTTGCCACAAAAACCTTTATCTGCACCCTGACGGCAAAGGGACGTGGAATGGGAGTTGTCAAGCGCTGACAGCGGTCAACAGGAAGTGGTATCTATTTTTAGATATGCGCTGCCTACGGCAGTACAGCACTCAGCAAGAGAAACGCAGTAAAACACTACTGACCAAAAGAAACTTATTTTCTGTCCAATTTTCTTCGGATTTTCGGCAATTTTTCACGGTTCCTCCAAATCGGGTTGTAATAGAGAGGTGGTCGCAATAAATGGGGTCGCAACAAAAAGGTTTTACTGTATTTGAAAACCAAACGATCCATGGACGGACGGATGGATGAATGGATGAATGAATAAATGAATGCATGCATGCATGCATGCATGCATGTATGTATGTATGTATGTATGTATGTTATGTATGTATGTATGTATGTATGTATGTATGTATGTATGTATGTATGTATGTATGTATGTATGTATGTATGTATGTGATGTGATGGGATGGGATGGGATGGGATGGATGGTATGGAGTCCGGGTCTTTCTGAATGCAAGTGCAATATTTTACTGTTGCTCCATTTATTATGGGATAGGAGATCGTTGAGATGCAAGGTGCCTAGCAAGGTTATCTAGTGTCAGGTGGACAAGGGGCTCTGTCTGTCTGTATGTACATGTGTGCGTGTGCGTGTCTGAATATTTCCCTAACATTTTAGCATCTTAAAAACACATTTTGTGGAATTTAAATAATAAAAAATATGGAAGTTAAAACTCTTATCTGAGTTTTTTGTGTTCCCTTATTCTTTGTGTTCCATTTGCCTAATAGTGGTAACATTACATTATGATAATCTTTAAATATTTGCACTACATTTGCATTCAATAAAAATTATCTATTATTATTAAATTTTTCCAATTTGTAAATATGTATATTCTCATTATTGTTACATTACTTGATGTGTGATGATATAATGCATTATTTTCATTTTTAAAAATAATTAAAGCATTTTATTATCTTTTGCATTTCAATACTAACATCCAAAGTTTTGAAAATGTTAGTTTTGTTTCCAGGAGTTTTCTTTCAAGATATAGGTAATATATTTTTATATTGTATTGATTTTAAATTGATATGATCATTTCAGAAATTATACCTGTCATTATTCAATGGAAAAATTATTTGAGGGGGAAACGAACCATATGCAAAGAAAAATAATAAACCCTTAACAATATTGCAACTAAAATTATAAATTCTGTTACAGTCTGTTTAAAGAAATTACAAACTTAATGAAGGGCCCACTTCTCAGCTCAAAAATAAGGTGTGCTTAAATTGATACAATACCTCAAATTTTTTATAAAACACACAAATTATTTATGCTAACGCTAATTTGATTCCAGCTTAAAATGTCAACAGCATAAACACTTCCAAATAAAATATTTTGTTCTGGTTTTATTGCAATAAGAAATCGAAGAAGTTAAGACCATGAGTCATTTGAAAAAAAATATATATATATATATATATTCAAATGACGAGAGAGAGAGAGAGAGAGAGAGAGAGAGAGAAAGAGAGAGAGAAAGAGAGAGAGAAAGAGAGAGAGAAAGAGAGAAAGAGAGAAAGAGAGAAAGAGAGAGAGAGAAAAAATTCCATGACTATGATTCAAATGAGCAATGCCTCTAACTTCTTGCACTATCTATTGCAACTACAGAAAGTCGCCGTCAGAAGTGCCTTTAATTTAACCTAGGGAACTGGTGGGGTTGACTGCACTATCTACCAACATATTATATACAGTATTCTGAGAGCGAAGCTGTTGTACACACTGCATGGAGTGTATATGAAATTATGGTAAAATCCCCTTAACCATGTTCCTTTATGGTAGTTTTCCATTGTGGTACTTCCCCCGGTTTCGAAGAGGCCAGGGAGAAAGTGTCATTATGGTAGTTTTCCCTCACCCCTGCAAATGATCCTTGGTGGAGGGAGAAAGCAGAAGGGCACGGTGCGACAAGTAGGTATGCAAACTAACCAATCCGAGGCAAGGAGGGTGTTACGGTGATGGCCGTCTCTTGACAGTTCCTAGCTTTGCTACCAGAGTGCGCTCATGTCGCTGTGTTGTATTTATTACTTTTATAAAAAGCCAATTGCTGACTGTTGGATTCAAACCACCACCCACCCTGTTCATCACAAAATGTCTACAAAAAACTTGGACCTTTAACTGCCGAGACATTTTGACATTACTTAATATATTGTCCTAAGAGAGGTACATATAAAATAAGAACATCTAAGCTATCATAAAATTCTTACAAGTCCTTTTGCATATGTATCATTCAGTGACTATTTCTATCTACTATTTGTCCTCATCAAGGTGCGGCATATTTCACGATGATGACTGGGGATCCAAACCTGCCTTTAGGCTGATAATTACATCATCAAGGGAAGTAACAGTTTACAGATTGCATGTGTTCCATATGTGCACAAGACTTTATTCTCGTGGCTGCTCTCCGATTCATTAAATATTTTACAGAAACATTTACTGTTAAAAATAATTAAGAACTTGGTGCACTCAGACATTTCATATGTGGTCATTATAACCAGAAAATTTACCTTGTTAAAGAGATAGTGCATACATAGAAAAGTATTTAGTTAAGACTCAAAGAATAAAAAATATAACATAAATGTTTTTTTTTTTTTAATTTCATTAATATGAATGAATAATAAAGTAATTAGATAGTTGAAACTTAGCAAAACTATTTTATTTCATACCTCCCTGGGTCCCATTGGAAACCCATGTCCCAACCTAGTTGAAACAAAGTCATTAAGTAAGGATTTGGCTCATTGCCAAATTATGAGTGCACCTGTCATTCATGGTAATATATGAAATTCACTGCAGATAGGCAGGTGGAATGGCCCCTTATTGGAATATATTCAGTACAAGACCACTTGTTGCTCAGCAAGGCTATGCAGGATATAGTTCTGGCCGAGCTAGCGCAGATTTCAAGCAAGTGGGAAATAAGACATGTTCTCACGAGAGTTTTCTCAGAGTACTCCCATTCCCTTCACCACTGCATTCCATTGCTGCGTCACATCCATCTCATCTCATTCACTCCTGAAACGAGACAAAGACAACAGGTCTTTCCTTCAAGTACTGCAACCAGCTCACCTCACTCCCGAGTTTCAGCCCTGCTTGAAGGAAAAAAACTGTGGAAGACCCAATGTGAATCACAAGTTTACAAAATTCTGGCAAATGAAAAAATACTGTTCTAGTTGACAGAAAGTTCCATCTTGATACCCACCTGCACTAATTAAATTCAAGTGAAAGTACTCAAACATGATACTCACACAGCAAAGTTGGCTTTTTCAGTCAAACCCATAAGCGCTGCTGCTACAGCGCATACAAATCCCATAAGTCCAAAAAATGTATGGATTGGCAGTAATGAAGCTCGTAAATTTGTCTGAATGCCAGGGAACAAGAAGGCAATAAATCCAGACACCCACTGAAAAAATAAATGTAAACATATCAAGGTTCTTACACACTTACTACAATTTCCCTATCAAACCTAACACTGTTTCTTTGTCTCATCAGTTTATCTTGTAATATAACATAAATATGTTATGAAACACATATTTATCAATAAACATAAATAACATACAAAATTGACTATACAATGTTTTCCTAACTAGTAAACCATTTTTCACCATTATCATTTCCCACAATATATAACAAACAATGGTAACCTTGATGGAGGGGGGGGGGGGGGGAAATTAGAGGGAGACTTGTTTGCCTAAACTTTGAAATTATTAATTTTTGATTGTGATGAGGTGAAATGACTATCAATAGTTGATTGTATCTCTTAAATTTTGTTAATGAAAGTATAATCAGATACGGATAATCAACTGTACATTAATTTATGATTAAAATACAAACCAGTTATAAGTTATTCACGAAATAAACAAGTATGAAAAATTGCTAACATAGTTTCTTTAGTAATAAAGATAATTTCCCTAAGTTTTCCAGGTTTAGAAGACACACTTTTAATTTTTTAAGTTTTCCCTGCCTTCCAGATTTTTCATTAGAGGGAACCATGCATAAAACATACAATTGATAATACCATAATTTTGGGATTTAATACCTAAAACTGTAGGAATAAATTATGACCCTAGCTATAAAAAGGTTTTAAAAAGTTTCATTTGGAAATAGTAGGTAGGATTGCCAACATTTTCAACATTGCAATAAGGGACACTTTCTGAAAATGTGACAGCATCCGTGAAACACACAAACATATAACAAAACTAGATTTCTTTAATTGACATAAATAATTTTTGTTCAAAAAAAAAGTACATACAATCATTATATTCAAATCAGAAGTGTTTTTCAAATAAATATTTTACTTTAAACAATCAAAATCACAGAAGATAACAAAAAAAAAAAGGTAATGCAGAGCTGCCAACCTCAAATCACACCCTTCAGTAATGACAATTATATGAAAAAAAGTACGCGTAAATCATGCACGATAAATTTTTCCCTGGGGAATTATGACACACACAAGATAAAACAAGGACAATAATATGCAATATATATATATATATATATATATATATATATATATATATATATATATATATATATATATATATATATATATATATATATATATATATATATATATATATAGAGAGAGAGAGAGAGAGAGAGAGAGAGAGAGAGAGAGAGGGGCCTATGTATATGAAAACAATTAAGATTAATGAATTGAAAAAAATTATTTGAACAATACAATCATCTGAATATGTAAGAAATGTCAATAATTTTACTGGAAATTTTGAACCTTCAATTCAAAGTATTAAAAGTTAAACTTTTGAACAACTGTCTTTTTATTTGCTTCTTTTATCCTGGTTGGCTAAGAACTGTCTTGTAAACAAACAACAAAAGACAAACAGAACTTGTAAACAATAACTCTGTGTTCATTACTTTCGTTTCTTCAGATGTAGCGAAAAAAGACTAAATGGGTTTATTGCTCGTCATGGCTATAAATGTTCCACATGTTTCTTTGATTCAATATGATGTCTACAGTCATCCCTTCCACCAGGTGCAATCAAAAAGTCACACATGCATACATTACAAAACGCGTGGTGTTCCAAAACATTTTTAGACGACAAGCATGGCCATTCTTTTGAATAGTTAGGTCGAAAGTTCTGAAGAATTGCATTCTTTTTTTTCCCCCAGATACACTTTTGTTCTGTCACACGCTTCATTTCTACAACCGGCACTGAAGAACACAACATTATCGAAAAACATAAAAAAATTTCACGTCTGTAGATACGACAAAAACACTATGATAAAAAAATGATTGTTTGCTTAACTTTTGGCTTCAAATAGCCATTTCCCTTCAACATAACCAGGTACCATATACAGAATGTTCCCTAACTCAATGTCAAGCTGAGAACAGTTTATACGCAAAGTAATAAGACTCTGAATCAAAAAACCAAAATTCATAACGTAATGTAGTCTTTAGTTACATGCATTTTTTCAAAAGTTTTTTGATCCCCACCTTGCACAAAATTATTAGTACTGTGAGCAAAACCTATTGCTACACAACCATAATACTACTCTTGAAAACAACTGAAAACAAAATCAAACAAGTTATTTATTCTTTAGGGAAAAAAAAAAATGTCTGCATGACTTGTGTCAATAATATTTAATAGGGTAACTTTGACTGTTCACACTGCAAAAAAAAAAAAAAAAAAAAAAACTAACTTAGTAAGTTATTTGCTTTTATTAGACATCTTTACAAATAAATTGTTACGTTAGCAAAGTAGTTTTTTTTTTTTCAGGTTGATAAGTCAAATCTACCCGATAAGAATTTTTTTTTGCTACTTAAGTCTTCAAAATAATTTTTTCCCCTAAAAGTATAGCATGTATGATTTTATTTTTAATCATCAACAGTAGGGTTATTTATGATTGTGTAGCAAAAATTATTATAAACATTTTCTAATAATTTGGTGCATGATGAGGATTTAAAAACTTTTGAAAAATGCTTGTAACTCAAAAACTAAGAAATCTTACACTATTATCAGATGAAAACCAACACATACCTGAGCAGCATACATGATGACAGCCATTAATCCAAGCCAACTGTGTAAGGTGTAAAGGTTTGGCGTTGGAGGTGTTTTCAGGTTGTGTGAATCAAAGGCAGCTTGCAAAGCAACCACTGTTAATATAAATGCCACAAGATGTAGAGCCATGTGAATCAGTTTCAGACGACGTTTTCTGCTGTTACGGAATGCTCTGTACACCATAATAGCTATTAAAAAAAAAATCACACTCTCAAAATACAGAAGAAAACCAAGAAATCATTAAGTCCAAACTTATAAAGAAATTGTTTCTCTATGTAAGCTGGCATTATGCAGGATTTAAGTTTTATTTTTATTTTGTGCTTATTTAGTTTTTTGCCATTTTAAATTGGGTGCTGTTCTATTGTTCAGGCAGGAAGCAAACTATCATTTTTATGGAGAGGAAATTAAATTTAAAGTCTTCAGCTGCAAGGCTTAAAATTTGGTTTCCTCTCCTTAAAATTGGTAGTTTACTTATTGCCTGTACAACTATTGCAAAAAACCAAATAAGCACAAAATTAAAAGAAACTTTAAATTTACACACTTCTGTTCTTGCATACATAAACAATTTCAACTGTAACTACCAATACTGTTTTTAAAAATTAACATTGATAACTTCATCTTAAAAGTAAATAATTTACTTCTACTTAATCACTTCAAGAGTTTAATCACAATGCTTCATGTTAGCACTTAGAACATCAGTAAAACTGAAAAAATTCACAAAAAAGCTGAAGGAGTTTAAGGTTTAAAATTCTTATATTATGTGTTAGAAGGATATTTGTATTATGAGTCAGCTGTGCCGTATCGTATTTGTGAGTTGTTTCAACTCCGAAGATAAGGAGATGGCAGTAACTTGTAAATTAACGAATGATGTTGGATGAGTTTTATTTATTCCTGCATGAACATGACATTATCTGCTTTCGCCGCACAAAGCCCGATATGACTCCTCACCCCTCCAACCCCCTCCTTCTTCACCGATATATTTTCTGCCGCTGTACGTCATGAAGTGTGAAATGTTTAAATAGTGCGCCGCGGGAGTCGGACACTGTAACTTCAGTGCCACGCACCCATGAAGTTACATAAATTACTAATTGTTATTGTTTGTTTCCCTCCACAAGAGACATGGAAGTTCAGAAAACTTACTAGAACATACCAATTACCAATCAATGTTTTATTCATAAGCAAACCAGGACAGAACCGAGTGGACCCAAGTAGGCCTGAAGGGGGGAATATTTAAATTAACTCTAGCTAATTACAGTAGAACCTAGATTAACCAGCACGGATAAGCGATAATCACAGATAAACGAATTCAAATGTATTTAGGTTATGCACTACAGCAAAATTTTGTAAGTAATTCATACAAAACAAATGCACAAGTATTAATAACACGAAGGGCAGGAATCGATTCTAGGAAGGAAGGCAGTTGTTCCATACATGTAATCAAGCTTAGCCCAGACTAGTATTTCTTCTCACGGGCAATTCTAGTCAGTTTCTTTGTCCATTCGTTTCTACTTTTAATGAGTAGTTTTTAGTATAATTCCTTTACTGTCCCTTCCCAAATTAATTACACTTCACAGGGTTGGTCCCCCCCCACCCCCCAAAATAAGATGTTTATTAACTTTTAATTGAGAATACGGTTAACCAAATGCCTGGTTAATCGGGTCACGGATAATCGAGGTTTTACTATACATAAGATCATGTGTCTTTATGAGAATTTTTTTTGGTTAACTAATCTTTTTTCGTCTCTGGCACAGCATCAAAACCTTTTAACAGGCATCATCGTAATGCGAGGACACTCCAGCCACCATTGGAAGCTAGCTTCCACCTACTCTTAATTCATCACCCTCCAATGTAGGACTCTCCAGCAATCCAAGGAATTCATCGCTTGCCATCACTGTTCTAGTAATTCTGTTTCTCTCTTTTAATTGTCCTAGACAGTTTCGGTATCTCCCACACAAACGAGACCTGGGCCGCCTGCCCAATGGTTCCCAAGACTGCCAGCAAATGGCGCGCGTGGGCGCTAGACTAATGGCCAGCCGGTGACCAATGGCTCTGGCTGCAGTCGCCACCTGGCGGGAAAGGGAAGAACTATCTCAGTCTTAGTACTACAGACAACCGACAGGTCACACACGAGAGGCGCTAGCAGCACGCTAGGGAGCGTGGCTTTGTTCCATCGGCGGGGGACTGGATCTAGAGACAGTCAACGGGTCAATGCTCCAGACACCTGGTTCTGGGAACACCAGCAAAAACAGGGTGGGCAAAAGGGTGCGGAAGGAACAGCTGGCATACTGGGAACTTGACGAACTTAGCCTCTTCGACATGCTCTGGCGGTGGCGAAACGGATCTCCAAGCTCGACTAGAGTTGCCTAGTTCAGACAAAATCTTAGGAGCCTCGTGCTCCAGCAGGAGCTGACGGGAGCAGTAACTCCGAGAAGGAGTCTCACCCGGAGTCACGGAATTACATCCAAGCCATGATCAGGAGCGAAGAGAAAAGGACGAGCCTTGCTGATATAACTTGGGACTGGTGGATCATCAGCACGTGGTGCTGAGAATACCGATGCACACTGGTCAGGGAAAGTTTGAGTGAGAGGGTACAGTCGAAAAAAAAGAAAAAGGAATTAGTTTGATAAATCAGATAAAATAAAAAAAAATAAAAAAAATTAGGTAAAACCAAAAAATTGTGCCAAGCGACGCTGATTTCCAGAAGAAGCAGACAAATGGCAGACGTTGCTTGTGTTTGTGAAAGTTCCCTGCCACTGTCTAGACCAAGTTCATCACGGCCCAGTCTGTGGCCAGGCAACAACGGTACGGCACGGCATTATACGTGCAGACGTAAAAACATTTGGTCCTTTACACTCCGTAGCCACAACTTAACTTGCCATAGCTGATGTCTGTACAATAGCAGATAGCGTAGTCAGACTTGTACGCGCATCTCTTCCTCCCTCGTATGGCTAACTATATGCCACGGTACATCTGTAGTTTACTGAGTTGAAACAGACGTCGTGGCGTCATGCCAGACTTTTTTTTTTGCTTGTGGCAATTTCATGGTAACTGAAATTTACAGATGTGCTATTCAAGCCTGGGGCAGTAAAATAAATATTGCGCTAAATGAATTTGCACAATCTGAACATGTACTAAGTGAGGGATTAGTGCATATACTAATTATATAATTCAGGTTCTCAATCATACTTCTGGTCTACTGTTTGCACATGACCTTAAAATCTACAAAAAGATTAACTCTTTAAATGATTGTTAACTACTTCAAAGTAACATCATTGAAATTTATAAATGGTGTAAACTAAATCTTGTTTCAGTTAACAGAAAAAAAAAATGAAATGATTTCCTTCACAAATAAATCCACCCAATCAGACATGTTTATGTGCTTGATAATACTCAAATCTCTGTACTTCCTAGTATAAAAGATCTTGGTGCCATCTTGAACTCTAAAATGTCTTTTCATATCAACGTCAACTCTCTACCATCCAAATCCCATAGAACCCTAGCTTAAATTACATACATTTTTATGCCTCAAATATTGATTCTATTCTTACATTTCTTACAAAATAGAATCTATACAAAACAATTTTTTTAGTTACATATAAATGAAGCTTCATTCTGAAGGTAAAGGTAGGAGTTTTACATCACAGTAGGAGTTTTACATCACAGTCATCACCAGAAATGTTAGATGACACAAATGAAGTGGGTCCCAAACCACAAAAATGATGAATAGGTATTCATAAATTGAGTTATGCCAGTGTTTGCAAAGTGCTCACAGTTTTAGACTAAATGCTCTGAAACATTGAACATTTGACAAATATTTTGCCGACTGTGAAGTAAGCATAAACCATACCTAATTTTTCTACTTGTTCTTCTAATTAGAGATTTTAAATTATTGATTAATTAATTATTTAAAAGATTATATACACAATTAACCAACATATCTATGCAACTAGCAGACCCATTGCTTATGCATTAAGTAATGGGTTTAAAATAAAATAACTTTCCAATCTCCAGGAATTTGAAAACTTGGGCTGCAGAGTACAATAAAAGGTAAAAGAGAACTCTTCAATGCCACAGAGGACTGGACTGAGATTGAAAAGCAGCAATAAGTTTCCATCTTGAAGGTTCTCTTGTTTGCTACTCATTCCAACAGCCTGCTTTACAAATGTCTAAGGTGAAAAATTCACTAAGGAAAATTAGATTTAATAAGGTACTAGACTACTCAATGGGATGTTTTTTTATAAGAACATACAACTTGTCAACCATAACTGTCAGTTCTACAGTTCTGACAATCAAAAATAAAGTTCTTTGTGCCATTTTCTCTCCATATTTCCTCTTGTTTTTAAACTTTTTTTAAGTCTTAAATTGATATTTTATTTAAAAGGCTTTGGAAACATCTGTGCATCCCCCATTATTACACAGTGTTGACTTTGAATAGAGTTCATTGCAGAACACCATTTTACTCTAACATAGTTAACAGCTGGTGCATGCATAGATGGTTTAAATTTTATTTTTGTGGACCTGTATCTTATTATTTTGGGCAAAGGAGAGGTAAAAGTAAACCAGAACATACTACTCCTATGCCTGTCAAAGAATCTTGCACAAGTAAACACCATTCATATGATAGAATTTAATTTTCTCTACATAAAAAATAATTATGTTACAGGTGGAGGACATAAGTGATGCAAAGAAACAATTTTCTTTTTTCTTTTTAAATATAGATCATAATTATCTACCCCTAATTTTAAATGGCTTTTCGCATATTTCTGAGGTTCACAATAAGTTTTTCCAAACAGATGATTATAACTTAAATTGTTGCTTCACATCTTGTCGACAGTGAAGTCATTAAAGATGAAAAACAGTGCAGCCATATGTTAACCCTGAAAACTGCCCAGCTTCTAGATTCAGTTGGAGGTGAAACAAACTGCCCTAAAAGGCCTTGTGAGGTTTGAATTTCATTATTTCAGAACACAGTCCACTTCAGATATTACACCCATAAAATTTACAAATTTAAACAGAATGAGAAGTGATATGTATTGTATGAAATTTTTTGACTTTATTAATATGATTCACTATGAATAACAAATCATGGGATTTGATAATACTCACTTCACACACACCAGTTCCAGATAAAATTTACTTTTCTAAAAATTTAACCTCTAAGTAAATTCAAAACAGAATTTCATAAAATATAAAAGAATATGTGTAAAAATTATTTTGGGTCATTCTTGCAAAAAGGGAACATTTTATGTCACTAAAGCAGCACTAAAAAGAAACAATACATACACACTTAATTAATTGATTCTAAATCACAGGAACTAAAACCCTTCCTTTCTATAAATTTTGAACGTCAAATCTATTTTCAACATTTTTTTTTTTTTTTTAGTGAACGGAGGGATACATGTATACCTCCGTTACATGTCACATCTTCATTTAGACATTTTCTTTTATAATTATCTCAGATATAAAAAATAATGACAATAAGTTTAACAATCCTAGTAAAACAAATAAAATGTGTTCTTGTTTCTTCAATGTATAGTTTTTTCAATTTTCCCTTTATAAAACCTGTAATGTTACTCTAAACTTTGTCACAAACTTTAGTGTATTCTCCGTTATATTAAAATAAAAGTTCTACAGAACCTCACATGTAAGCAATATTGGCTTTGTTTCCTCTTTGGAACAGCTGGGAGGAGGCCATCTTTGATGTTTCCATTTTTCAGTGGATAAATTTGTGCTGAATAAACAGTTTTATAAGTGTGAACAAATATTTCATTGGAAGGTTATACACCTGATGTATCATCCGTTCATCATCTAAAAAGGTAATTTCAATTACCAGTAAATCACTTAAATCCTAATTAATTGTGACATATCAGTATGTTTAACCTTACTAATAGCCAACAGACATAACCTCGAAGTAAAGCATGTGTTTTGCCTTTTAGTGCAATACGGTATCCTCCGTTCATGTATCCTCCGTTACACCACACGTGTAACGGAGGATACTGTTTATGAAACGGAGGATACTATTTGTGTAATTGAGGTATACTTTTAAAATCTTTGGTCTGGTTTATGTCACATTTAATTTATAGTCTGGCTTAAAAAGTATTACTTCCTTGGACTAGAAAAAGATGTTTATCTGGTAACTTGCCTTAAAAATTCCTTAAACATATAGTTTTGGGATATTTAAACAAAAAATAGTGTTATTACATTTTCACAAATTTGTTACAGACTCTTAAATGTATGGTCTTTTTGTTTATTACAGTTCATAATGAGCAAAACCAACAAGATGACAG
Source organism: Bacillus rossius redtenbacheri (assembly GCF_032445375.1). Taxonomy (NCBI): domain Eukaryota; kingdom Metazoa; phylum Arthropoda; class Insecta; order Phasmatodea; family Bacillidae; genus Bacillus; species Bacillus rossius. The sequence goes on along the minus strand of NC_086331.1, from coordinate 9,799,871 downwards.
CTAAAGAAAGAATGCGAAAATACAGAGAGAAAATTAAGAACGATACAAATCTATATGAGGAATCTAAGAGAAAGGAACGTGAAAGATTCAAGAAACGTGTAGAAGACGGAAAAATTAAAACTGCTAAAACCAAAATGAGTGATCGTGCCAAAAGGAACCTGAGAAAAACATGGCGAGAAAAAACTAGGAAATATAGAGCATCTGTAAAAGATAGAAACCAGATGCTTGAAAATTTAAACGCACCTCTTAGTCCTGGCATTCCGAGTACTTCCGGAAGTACTAATAACCGTAGTAGACCTCTTACGGTTGATGATAAGCGAAAAGAAAGTGGAAAGAAAGTAAGGAGAAGAAAAAGACAGGAATTGAAGGAAAAAATTGCAGTGTTAGAAAATAAATTAAAGGATAGGAATAGGCAACATGCTAATTATAGACAGCAAAAACACAGATAACAAAAAAAATATAATGAAGATAAGGAAGAGACACCAAGCAGAACAGTTACAAAACTTTTAGGCAAAACGTCAGTGACACATCTTATTCGAAGAAAATTAATTTTCGGAGAAGTTATTCAAAATCAAATAAAGACCAGCTACAAAAATGAGCAGCAACGGAAGAAGAATATTAATAAAGATAGTGAATGATATTAATAAAGTCCAATTTTGAAGTTTTTTTATACAAATGTACAAATGTCATTTAAAGAATTACATTACATATTAAAATCTCTATTGATTTGCATAATATTATGCTGTTCTTGCACGCAATGTCTCCTCCGTTACATAGCTGTATCCTCCGTTAACAGTATTTTACAAAACATTAGAAAAATCTATAAGTAAATGAAAAAAGATGTTGACTAGTGGCATACATCGATTCAGAATAAGTTAATAAGCGTATCAGAATAATCAAAAACTTAAATCGATAAAATAAAAAAATAAATAATTGAGCACTTCAAAAACTCCCTTTTTCCAAGAATGACCCTTTTAAATATTTAGTATGCAACTACCATTGGGAGATTTGATATGAAATAACCTACTTGCAATTTGCAACCAAGTCAAGCCATAGTGCCTAGTTTAATAGTGTATATTTAATTTGCAAAGGTTTTGAATTTGTTCTTCGAGATGTTCCAGCAACTTATTTCTAAAAAGCCATTTAAGTATTTTTTTCCATGTTTCGAATTTTGTGATCGAAATTAGATTTTATTTAAATGTGGTTTGCTTTTGATTTCATATGGATATTATATTATGGTAAGTTACAAGTTAGTATCAGTTATTGTTTCTGATGCAGTTGGGCAGTTTTCCCAGTCTCAGAAAGAAAGAAAGGGACGTGACAATCAGGCTCCGGCCCAAGAGACATAATTGTTTTCTAGTTATTGTTAATATGAAAATCCCGTACATAGGTGCGAGTATAAGCAGCTAGGAAATTGTTATTTTTAACAGCCAATCAGGATGCACCATGCTCTTTAACGTGATGTGTTGCTCCAGAACTTCAGGGAACAAATGTCGTATTTGTTAACCTTAGGGAGCTGGCTTGATGCTGAAAGGCCTGATGTATTTCCTTATAAAGGCAATGTTTGTTGTAATTGACCACGGGGCTGTCTGACTCTGTTCCACCTTGGACAAGGAAGGTAGCTGCATTGTCCAACTAGTCTGTCGTTTAGATGCTGTCCTGACTGGTCGTTTCTGGCAGCGGCTCACCAAAAAACAATGGAGAATTGATGGATGGATAATTTAACGCTTGCTGGTCGGGGTCAGCAATCGCTGTGACCTGGTGCCCTGGTTTGTACCCACTACTATATGGGAATTTTAAAAGATGCTTAATTAGTCACCAGAGAAAACAATCAGACAGTAAGTTCTCAAAAAATGTACTAAGTGTAATCATGTGTGCTGCAATTGTTTTGAAATTTATGAGGGCATGCATTTAATTAAGTGTTGGCAACAAGAATAAATTTCAAAGGACATGCAACAAGTTTAGTTTCTTTAAAAACAACCCAATGAAAAGCAATACTAAATAAATAATTTAAGAATTTCAGTAAATCATTTTATTGCATATCAAAGTATTAAATCTTAAAGTTTATTATGAATTGTTACTAATCTGAATTATCTAGCCAGGCCAGTTTTGAGTGTGACAAGTTTGTATGTTCACATTAAAAAAAAAGTATTTAATACTTTAGAAGCAAGTCCTCCCCACATTAAATACTGTATTTTCCACAAAAAAATTAAATAATTTTATGTAGAAAAAATAGATAACAGTAAGCAGTAGTATGTACTAGAATAATTTACTCACAGTTTCCATACAGAAATATCATTGCAGTTGTCATAAGAACTGGGTGCCAGTTGAACTCTATACCAGGGTCTGACGACCAAGCAAAACCTCCACGGTAATGGCCAACCCACACAGTTACCATAGTTACTGCAAGAGCTCCAAGGACTTCTGAAGCCGAAAATGCAAGCATTAAGCCATCCAAGTTCCTCTCTGATGTATCCATGCTGAAAATTGAAACAAAAATGCAATGTCTATTATGTCCATCAGAAAAATACAAATTATTTCTTGGCACTAAATAGCAAACATTAACTACCAATTTTAAGATAGAATTATTAGCGATACCCAACACTAAAATATCACTTGCTAAAATGACAGAACTCAATGTTCCATGAGAGGCAATCCCAACTGATAATCAGTCGAAACCACCCGGTTTTTACCTTTACACCAAATTTCACTGGTACACGTTCATAATTATACAATTTGTACACAATACAAATGCATACAACCAGTTATAAGACCTAGAACTCACTGGATGGAGGTTTTCAAGACTGACTTTGCAGTAGGGGAAGAACAATTAATGGTTTTGTGAACAGTAGTGGCTGGTGACTTCAAAACATGGGCATTCACATTACATTTAGATGTCTACAGGTTGTCAGGGGTATTACTGCCACCACCTTCAGTCAATTATTCAGGGCGCCAGCACATGGACCCGGTGGAGACATGACCCGCGTGGGAGCAAGACTCGAGTTTCCTCCAATACTTCCGACCACAAGACCTGGCCCACTCTCAGTGCTGGGCTCGCTACTGACGATTTATGAAAATATGTTTAAAACGTGGACGCTTTATGCATCCCACATGCCTCAGCCTCTGCGACATTGACACGTGGTTCAAAAAATACACCTTGTTTATTTAATTTATTTATTTACAAATTGTCACATGCAGACCAAAACTCAATAAAAAGTTGCAAGGTTAAGCATGACAAAAAATAAACAAAAATATACCATAAAAATAAAACAAACCATAATAATTACAATAAGGAATACAAATCACAAACAAAACAGACAATAGACTATGTAAGGTAAACAAATTTAACATAACATAATTAGACACAATAATAAAACACAAATATAACAATGGAATGTTAAGTTCGAAATTTAGAAGTAAATAGTACACAAAGAAATTATATGTGAAGTGTAGTCATAATTAGTTTGATAAACAGAATTACCGAGCTTGTTATAATTAGAAATTAATATATCAATAATATCATTTTGTTTGTAAAGAGTACATAAGGTGGACTTTATTTAGGCGACTGAAAAATTGTGGAACTCTAAACTCAGTGTTGTCGAGAATATATTTACAATCAATTTTAGAGTTTTAACAATTTTTAATGAAGAGAGAATCAGCTAAAGGAACTAAATTATGATTGGAAGGATATTTTTAATTTATAAGCAGTTTAATTTAAACAGCAAGATTTGGTTTCTTCAGTTGCAGCTCTTGTACATTAATGAGTTAAATTTCAATTAAGGAGCATTTCATGCCAGATCATCCAGGTGTGTCCACCCCACCATCTCAGATTTGGATGAAATTTGGTACATGGTATCTTCAGACAAATATAAGAACCAGTATTTTTCATTTTTGGAATATTGGCTCTAGTTTGGAATTTAAAGCCCTGCAAAGTTTCCCTCTGTTTGGTGGAATTTTTTAAATACGCTACCAAAATCGTGTGACACATCCTGCTTCAACTTACATTTGTAATAACAGTTACTAATGTATAACCGCAAAATACACCACACTTATTCAGAATTTTATGTAAATTTACAATATTAATCATAAAATGTAATTAAATGCCCAGAAGCATGTGCCATTTACGTTAAAAGTGGAAAAAATTAAATACCAAAAATTGTAAACATTAGGTAGTTCAGTAATCCTCTAACTATTTTCTGTTAATATTTAGAATTTCGAGCTTGGTACCATTAGAAAGAGCACAAAATTTGCTAAAAAGTGGTGAAATTAAATTTGTGGATATTTACCTTCCTTCGTTGTAAAAGCAAGTTCTTTGTTATAAATCAGTTTTAAGTTTACGAATTAATTTGTACATTTAAATCCAAATATATAGCAAAATTTTTATTGAAAAAATGTTTGAAACAATGATTTAGCCTTGTTGGAAATGCACATTTAATATACTGTAATACTATATATGAAAAATACTAATGAAAAGGTGAAGAAAATGTTTGAAGAAATGTTATGGTTCAATTAATGTTTGTCACTGAATCAGTTTGCATAATATTGCATCTTCTTGCTTAAATGTAGATGATGTAATATAGCCTATTGCTTCATCTAAATCTTTACAGTAGGAAGATCTCATAGAAGATATTAGTCAGTCACAGGTTGTCCAGTGTGTGGGAGTCTTAGGAGCTGCTGTTTTTCTGTGCACTTCAACAAACTATGTGGGATTGTTTAATCTATGACTGTTAATGTTTGAGCTGGTTTTATTTATTTATTTTTGATAAGTTATTTGCTTTGTATTTTCTGACTAAAGTGGGTAAAACTGACAGCTTTTTTTTTTACAATCCACAATGGCAACTAGTTTATAATAAAAGTGTAGTGTAGGTTTTCTTATTAATTCTGTGTGTCATATAAATACATACACAGACAAGATTATAATTCTTAATATTGATGAACTTCCTGATGAAAAAATAAATAAATTCTGCTTTGGGGGATGGATGGATTCATATTGCATTCAAATTCAAGTATAAGTTCACACCACTATGCATCACTCATTAAATATTACAGGGAAGCTTTTATAAAATATTGTGACCCAGCAAAGAAACAAGGTCTATAAAAAGTGGCAAAGACCTATATCTCTTCAAATGGCCAAAGATGCAAAAAGTAAAGCTGGTGTTTTGTTAGTTCCTGGACAAAAGCTGTTATTTCAAGTTATTTCAAGAACAAGAGTTTGAAAATTAACAGAATTATTTTAACGAAGAGGAAGGCCCATACCCTCACAAGCTTACACCTATGAAGAAAGACCTTAGTGAGCGTACACCATTTGAAAAGGGAGATTTGAATTTAAGCATGAGTACTCTTGATGCATCAACTTTATATAAAATAAAAGGACTTTCAAAGCGTTCAAAATTAGTGGATGGTAAAAGAAAGATAGCCGAAATCAAAAGTAAAGTGAAATCAAAAGTAGCAGCAGTTTAGAAGCTACCAGAAGATGAATTGCAGTCTAAAGGAAGCACTGATGAAGACTTATCAGAAGAGCCAGTTATTATGAGGAATGCAAGTGGCTTAAATTTTCTAATAAGTCAGATGAAAGAAAAATTGATGTACGCAACATCCAGATGAAAGAAGTTACACATTTCATCAGTGCCAGGTTGGATGGGTGCATTATAAACTGACATCCATGAGTGTGAGAAAAATTACATAATGATGGTCAAAATGGTATCAGCTTCTTCATAGATTACATTGATGAAGAACTAAAGGAAAGCCTATTTTAGGTATGTACATCAAGTGACACCGGTAATTGTAATAAAAAAAATGCAATTTTCATTAACACAGCTTGCAGGCCTAACTTTTACTACTGTAATTCTGTAATTTTATTTTATTTATATGAACTTATGTACTGTATGTATGTACAGTTAACAATTCTATCCACCAAAACATTTCTTTAGGTGGGGTAAGGGTGAGAAGGTATATATCCATAAATTTTATTTCACCATTTTGTAGCACATTTTGTGCTCTGTCTAATTATACCAAACCTGAAATTGTAAAGATTATTAGAAAAAAGTTATAATAGGATTACTGAACTAATGTTTACAATTTTTTGTAGGTAATTAATTTTTTCCACTTCTAACATAAATTGCACGTACTTCAGTGCATTAAATTACATTTTACGAGTGATATTTGAAATCATCGTAAAATTCTGAATAAGTATGGTGAATTTCACGATTCTACATTAATAATTGTTAAAAAATGTAAGTTGAAGCAAGATGTGTCACTCGACTTTGATTGCGGATTAAAGAATTTCCACCAAACAGAGGGAATATTTGAAGGGCTTTAAATTCCAAACTAGAGCCAATATTCAGAAAATGAAAAATACTGGTTCCTTACATTTGTCTCAAGATACCATGTACCAAATTTAATCCAAATCTGAGATGGTGGGGTGGAAAATGTGTATCTTGGCTGGATGACCTGGCAAGGAATGAACTTTTTAGTTCAGTACGTCCGAAGACCCTGCAAATTACAGAAATTGTGAAATAAGAAAAAATTATGATTGTGGTTAAAAAAAATCATTTTTATTCATTTTGTTCATAATTCATTATTACAAGATATTTTTTTTAAGTCCAGGATCTTCCAACATACTGATTTAAAACAGCAAGCATCAAAGCATTATGTACCACAGGATCAACCCATCACGATCGATATACTGAACTAAAACTGCAAGCATATTGTACTACAGGATCAAGCCAACAAGATGATGCGATCAGGATCAAGCCTTCAGGATCCAGGGATCAACGTTGATATATGAAACGGAAAAAAATAGCATATTTTTAATTCTCCATAGTTGGCCACAGTTGTGCTAAACAATAGATACGTGATCACAGGTAAACAATGAATGGTGGCAGCAGTGTGAAAACCAGTATTGTTATGTAAGCTTTAAACTGTTATTTTTCACGAACCAGTAGAAATTAAGAAACCATCCCTTCAGGGTGAATTTAAGGACATGTATAGTGCATGAAAACCATGTTCTTCAATATTTTTTTTTTTTCGTTCTGAAAAGCCCCAATATCCAAGTATTAAACGACTTTAATGTATTCGGTAAATATGTACAGTTGCGGTAGATGCCAAAAAAAATGCTAAAAATCTGAAAATACTTTTATTCTGGGCCCTTTCACTTCCTCTTTTCAAATCAACCGGCGGAGGTAAGAAATTCCAAATACTTTAGGAGATATAGAATTTTTAAATTTCATCATATGTAGAGTCGCGGTAGATGCCAAAGAAAATGCTAAAAATCTGAAAATACTTTTATTCTGTGCTCTTTCACTTCCTCTTTTCAAATCAACCGGCGGAGATAAGAAATTCCAAATACTTTATGAGATATCGAATTTTTTAATTTAGCAATACAACGCCCGTTTAACCCTTCGAACATCGCCATTTTTTATTTTGACGTGTGTTAGTGAATGTGTAATAAATAAAATGGTCGATTAGGTCAGGTCAGTTACATTATAAATACTTTCAAACTAAGCGGACATTAAAAATAATGTGAATTTAATTTAATGGTTCTTTAGTTTTAAATTATTTATAATGTAACTGACCTGACCTAACAAAACCCGGACAAATGATGAACATTAACAACTCACGCAATTTTTTTTTACTTATCACTTGCGCAACAATATACAAATAAAAAAATAATACTTTAAAATTAGAAACGTTAAAAACTCACCTAAGTTGGAGGCGGGTACATTTCCTTTGCCACTATAAGGAAATGATGTAGTCGTTCACGGCAGAAGTTGACCGATTAATTAAACATCGTATTGAACAATAAATGAATAAATAATCAAGTATTGGTTCATTTGAATACTGACCAATCACGGAATAAATAATCACCTATTGGTTCATTTGAATACTGGCCAATCACGGAACAGTCACGTGACAAAATTGTCCAATAAGAAATATGATACTCGTAAACAAGAAACCTTTTTATCTATGACAAGAAACAATGGTGATCGCCACATACTACGCAGGTATTGTGATGAAAAATAAAAAATTCGATATCTCCTAAAGTATTTGGAATTTCTTACCTCCGCTGGTTGATTTGAAAAGAGGAAGTGAAAGAGCACAGAATAAAAGTATTTTCAGATTTTTAGCATTTTTTTTGGCATCTACCGCGACTGTACATATTTACCATGTATTCTAGACACACATTAGCACGGCACTGAAATCGGCAAAATTTGTTTGCTTTAAGAAGTTAACAAGTAAATAATTATGGACAATTATTCACTTCGTTGTAATTTGTTTGCTGCAGTGATTTCAATAATTACCAATTCAACATTTCTTCTTGTTTTAATGACTCTTGCCACACAATTTTGTTGGACTTCATCGCCGTTCGAACTATCCACTATTTTAGAACCCACTAAGAAATTCAAAACGCCCTTAACGGGAAAAATCAAGAGCATCTGTAAATTCTACATTATTATTTCAAAGGCAAAGTAAGCAGAAATATATTATAAGATGGCTTAACACATTTTTGTTCCGCGTCGCCAAATCCACGGTACCATATGTAACGTTCTATGAATGTTTTACCTACCTGCTACAGTTCCGGAAGCTTAGCTAATGAATTAAAAGAATCCAGTTCAAACATGTTCATCAAAAACTACTTCAACAATGTCGTAAACATATGCATTTACAATTTTGTACAAACCGCTTAGCTTGTTACGCAACAGTCAACTGTTCACCTGTTGACGCAAATGTAATAAGGCTACATATAAACGTACCTTTATCCACTTGTTGCATCAGCAGATCTTCAAAAGTAAATAACTACATTCAATATTCTAAGCTGAAGGTTCTAAATCCTTATCTTGAATTTCAAAAACATTTACCACACAAATGATACGATATCCTCATTCGCATACAAGTCAATGTCAAATCACCAACATGTTAAAAGCACCGGAGTCAAAATTATGCATTTGGACAGCAACAGCAACAGACGCACACATACATTTCGGCCATGACAGTTTTCGCGTTTCAAAAACATTTACCCAAACATAAAATAGACAAAATGTAAGCCAAAATACAACTACGAAGTCATAAAGGCAAAACGTAAGGCTAGTTAATAATATTAAAAAAAAGTGAATTTTTATACGCAATGTTAAAATTATTTAAAAGTCAAATATGATATATATTTCAAAAAATGGTATTATATTATAACAACTCCTGGACTCATACCAAGTATTGGCCAAATATCAGCCATGTACCAAATGAAAGCTGTAACATTTCTTAACAGATAATAGTTTTCAGAATTTTTGTCTGGGCCGACACTTTTAATGCCGACGGACAGCAACAGGATCGCGCGCCCAGTTTTCCTTGCAGGCAATAGATTTACCCGCCCATTACAGGCCCTGAAAAAAACCATTTTATTTCTCCATTTAAAACTGAAATATATAAATCTAACTACAAAGTCCTAAACCCAAGATAATAAGCTTTGTATTTAACAAAAAAATAGTATTTATTAATAGTATTCTTAAAATTATTTAAATTCAAAAAAAGTACATATTTCAAAAACTTGCATTATATTAAAACGACTCCAGGACTCACACTAAGTATTGCCCGAACATCAGCCATGTACCAAATGAAAGCTGTAACATTTCTTAACAAAATATACTTTTCAGAATTTTTGTCTGGGCCGACACTTTTAATGCCGACGGACAGCAACAAGATCTCGCGCCCTGTTTTACTTGCAGGCAATAGCTTCACCCGCCCATTAAAGGACCTGAAAAAACCATTTTATTTCTCAGTTTAAAACTGAAATAAAAAAATCCAACTACAAGGTCCTAAACGCAAGATATGACGCTTTGTATTTAACAAAAAAAAATAGTATTTATTAATAGTATTCTTTAAATTATTTAAATACAAAAAAAGTACATATTTCAAAAACTTGCATTATATTAAAACGACTCCAGGACTCATACCAAGTATTGGCCGAACATCAGCCATGTACCAAATGAAAGCTGTAACATTTCTTAACAAAATATACTTTTCAGAATTTTTGTCTGGGCCGACACTTTTAATGCCGACGGACAGCAACAAGATCTCGCGCCCTGTTTTACTTGCAGGCAATAGCTTCACCCGCCCATTACAGGACCTGAAAAAACCATTTTATTTCTCAGTTTAAAACTAAAATATAAAAATCCAAATACAAGGTCCTAAACGCAAGATATGTCGCTTTGTAATTAACTAAAAAAATAGTATTTATTAATAGTATTCCTTAAATTATATAAGGTCAAGAAGGTACATATTTCAAAAACTTGCATTTTATAAAAACGACTCCAGGACTCATACCAAGTATTGGCCGAATATCAGCCATGTACCAAATGAAAGCTGTAACATTTCTTAACAAAATATTATAATCATAATTTTTGTCTGGGCCGACACTTTTAATGCCGACGGACAGCAACAAGATCGCGCGCCCAGTTTTCTTTGCAGGCAATAGATTTACCCGCCCATTACAGGCCCTGAAAAAACCATTTTATTTCTCCGTTTAAAACTGAAATATAAAAATACAACTACAAGGTCCTAAACGCAAGACATGACGCTTTGTATTAAACTAAAAAAAGAATATTTATTAATAGTATTCTAAAAATTATATAAGGTCAAAAAAGGTACATATTTAAAAAACTTGCATTTTATAAAAACGACTCCAGGACTCATACCAAGTATTGGCCGAACATAAGCCATGTACCAAATGAAAGCTGTAAAATTTCTTAACAAAATATACTAATCATAATTTTTGTCTGGGCCGACACTTTTAATGCCGACAAACAGCAACAAGATCGCGCGCCCAGTTTTCCTTGTAGGCAATAGATTTACCCGCCCATTACAGGCCCTGAAAAAACCATTTTATTTCTTCGATTAAAACTGAAATATAAAAATCCACCTACAAGGAACTAAACGCAAGATATAACGCTTTGTATTTAACTAAATAAATATTATTTATTAATAGTATTCTTTAAATTAAATAAGGTCAAAAATTATACATATTTCAAAAACGTGCATTATATTAAAACGACTCCAGGACTCATACCAAGTATTGGCCGAACATCAGCCATGTACCAAATGAAAGCTGTAACATTTCTTAACAAAATATACTTTTCAGAATTTTTGTCTGGGCCGACACATTTAATGCCGACGGTCAGCAACAAGATCGCGCGCCCAGTTTTCCTTGCAGCCAATAGATTTACCCGCCCATTACAGGCCCTGAAAAAAACATTTTATTTCTCCGTTTAAAACTGAAATATAAATATCCAACTACAAGGTCCTAAACGCAAGATATGACGCTTTGTATTAACTAAGTAAATATTATTTATTAATAGTATTCTTTAAATTAAATAAGGTCAAAAAATGTACATATTTCAAAAACGTGCATTATATTAAAACGACTCCAGGACTCGTACCAAGTATTGGCCGAACATCAGCCATGTACCAAATGAAAGCTGTAACATTTCTTAACAAAATATACATTTCAGAATTTTTGTCTGGGCCGACACATTTAATGCCGACGGACAGCAACAAGATCGCGCGCCCAGTTTTCCTTGCAGCCAATAGATTTACCCGCCCATTACAGGCCCTGAAAAAACCATTTTATTTCTCCGTTTAAAACTGAAATATAAAAATCCAACTACAAGGTCCTAAACGCAAGATATGACGCTTTGTATTTAACTAAATAAATATTATTTATTAATAGTATTCTTTAAATTATTTAAGGTCAAAGAAGGTACATATTTCAAAAACTTGCATTTTATAAAAACGACTCCCGGACTCATACCAAGTATTGGCCGAATATCAGCCATGTACCAAATGAAACCTGTAACATTTCTTAACAAAATATACATTTCAGAATTTTTGTCTGGGCCGACACATTTAATGCCGACGGTCAGCAACAAGATCGCGCGCCCAGTTTTCCTTGCAGCCAATAGATTTACCCGCCCATTACAGGCCCTGAAAAAAACATTTTATTTCTCCGTTTAAAACTGAAATATAAATATCCAACTACAAGGTCCTAAACGCAAGATATGACGCTTTGTATTAACTAAGTAAATATTATTTATTAATAGTATTCTTTAAATTAAATAAGGTCAAAAAATGTACATATTTCAAAAACGTGCATTATATTAAAACGACTCCAGGACTCGTACCAAGTATTGGCCGAACATCAGCCATGTACCAAATGAAAGCTGTAACATTTCTTAACAAAATATACATTTCAGAATTTTTGTCTGGGCCGACACATTTAATGCCGACGGACAGCAACAAGATCGCGCGCCCAGTTTTCCTTGCAGCCAATAGATTTACCCGCCCATTACAGGACCTGAAAAAACCATTTTATTTCTCCGTTAAAAACTGAAATATAAAAATACAACTATAAGGTCCTAAACGCAAGATATGACGGTTTGTATTTAACTAAAAAAATTGTATTATTTAATAGTATTCTTTAAATTATAAAAGGTCAAAAAAGGTACATATTTCAAAAACTTGCATTTTATAAAAACGACTCCAGGACTCATACCAAGTATTGGCCGAATATCAGCCATGTACCAAATGAAACCTGTAACATTTCTTAACAAAATATACTTTTCAGAATTTTTGTCTGGGCCGACACTTTTAATGCCGACGGACAGCAACAAGATCGCGCGCCCGGTTTTCTTTGCAGGCAATAGATTCACCCGCCCATACAGGCCCTGAAAAAACCATTTTTTTTTCTCAGTTTAAAACTGAAATATAAAAATCCAACTACAAGTTCCTAAACGCAAGATATGTCGCTTTGTATTAAACTAAAAAAAAGAATATTTATTAATAGAATTCTATAAATTATATAAGGTCAAAAAAGGTACATATTTCAAAAACTTGCATTTTATAAAAACGACTCCAGGACTCATACCAAGTATTGGCCGAATATCAGCAATGTACCAAATGAAAGCTGTAACGTTTCTTAACAAAACATACTCTTCAGAATTTTTGTCTGGGCCGACACTTTTAATGCCGACGGACAGCAACAAGATCGCGCGCCCAGTTTTCTTTGTAGGCAATAGATTTACCCGCCCATTACAGGCCCTGAAAAAACCATTTTATTTCTTCGATTAAAACTGAAATATAAAAATCCAACTACAAGGTCCTAAACGCAAGATATTACGCTTTGTATTTAACTAAATTAATATTATTTATTAATAGTATTCTTTAAATTAAATAAGGTCAAAAAATATACATATTTCAAAAACGTGCATTATATTAAAACGACTCCAGGACTCATACCAAGTATTGGCCGAATATCAGCCATGTACCAAATGAAAGCTGTAACGTTTCTTAACAAAATATACTTTTCAGAATTTTTGTCTGGGCCGACACTTTTAATGCCGACGGACAGCAACAAGATCGCGTGCCCTGTTTTCCTTGCAGGCACTAGCTTCACCCGCCCATTACAGGACCTGAAAAAAACATTTTATTTCTCCGTTTAAAACTGAAATATAAAAATCCAACTACAAGGTCCTAAACTCAAGATATGACGCTTTGTATTTAACTAAAAAAAATAGTATTTATTAATAGTATTCTTTAAAATATATAAGGTCAAAGAAGGTACATATTTCAAAAACTTGCATTTTATAAAAACGACTCCAGGACTCATACCAAGTATTGGCCGAATATCAGCCATGTACAAAATGAAAGCTGTAACGTTTCTTAACAAAATATACTTTTCAGAATTTTTGTCTGGGCCGACACTTTTAATGCCGACGGACAGCAACAAGATCGCGTGCCCCGTTTTCCTTGCAGGCAATAGCTTCACCCGCCCATTACAGGACCTGAAAAAACCATTTTATTTCTCCGTTTAAAACTGAAATATAAAAATCCAACTACAAGGTCCTAAACGCAAGATATGACGCTTTGTATTAAACTAAAAAAAAGAATATTTATTAATAGTATTCTATAAATTATATAAGGTCAAAAAAGGTACATATTTCAAAAACTTGCATTTTATAAAAACGACTCCAGGACTAATACCAAGTATTGGCCGAATATCAGCCATGTACCAAATGAAAGCTGTAACGTTTCTTAACAAAATATACTTTTCAGAATTTTTGTCTGGGCAGACACTTTTAATGCCGACGGACAGCAACAAGATCGCGTGTCCTGTTTTCCTTGCAGGCAATAGCTTCACCCGCCCATTACAGGCCCTGAAAAAAACATTTTATTTCTCCGTTTAAAACTGAAATATAAATATCCAACTACAAGGTCCTAAACGCAAGATATGACGCTTTGTATTAACTAAATAAATATTATTTATTAATAGTATTCTTTAAATTATTTAAATTCAAAAAAAGTACATATTTCAAAAACTTGCATTATATTAAAACGACTCTAGGACTCATACCAAGAATTGGCCGAACATCAGCCATGTACCAAATGAAAGCTGTAACATTTCTTAACAAAATATACTAATCATAATTTTTGTCTGGGCCGACACTTTTAATGCCGACGGACAGCAACAAGGTCGCGCGCCCAGTTTTCTTTGCAGGCAATAGATTTACCCGCCCATTACAGGCCCTGAAAAAACCATTTTATTTCTTCGATTAAAACTGAAATATAAAAATCCAACTACAAGGTCCTAAACGCAAGATATGACGCTTTGTATTAAACTAAAAAAAGAATATTTATTAATAGTATTCTAAAAATTATATAAGGTCAAAAAAGGTACATATTTAAAAAACTTGCATTTTATAAAAACGACTCCAGGACTCATACCAAGTATTGGCCGAATATCAGCCATGTACCAAATGAAAGCTGTAACGTTTCTTAACAAAATATACTTTTCAGAATTTTTGTCTGGGCCGACACTTTTAATGCCGACGGACAGCAACAAGATCGCGTGCCCTGTTTTCCTTGCAGGCAATAGCTTCACCCGCCCATTACAGGCCCTGAAAAAACCATTTTATTTCTCCGTTTAAAACTGAAATATAAATATCCAACTACAAGGTCCTAAACGCAAGATATGACGCTTTGTATTAAACTAAAAAAAGAATATTTATTAATAGTATTCTAAAAATTATATAAGGTCAAAAAAGGTACATATTTAAAAAACTTGCATTTTATAAAAACGACTCCAGGACTCATACCAAGTATTGGCCGAACATAAGCCATGTACCAAATGAAAGCTGTAACATTTCTAAACAAAGTATACTTTTCAGAATTTTTGTCTGGGCCGACACTTTTAATGCCGACGAACAGCAACGAGATCGCGTGCCCTGTTTTCCTTGCAGGCACTAGCTTCACCCGCCCATTACAGGACCTGAAAAAAACATTTTATTTCTCCGTTTAAAACTGAAATATAAAAATCCAACTACAAGGTCCTAAACTCAAGATATGACGCTTTGTATTTAACTAAAAAAAATAGTATTTATTAATAGTATTCTTTAAAATATATAAGGTCAAAGAAGGTACATATTTCAAAAACTTGCATTTTATAAAAACGACTCCAGGACTCATACCAAGTATTGGCCGAATATCAGCCATGTACCAAATGAAAGCTGTAACGTTTCTTAACAAAATATACTTTTCAGAATTTTTGTCTGGGCCGACACTTTTAATGCCGACGGACAGCAACAAGATCGCGTGCTCTGTTTTCCTTGCAGGCAATAGCTTCACCCGCCCATTACAGGACCTGAAAAAACCATTTTATTTCTCCGTTTAAAACTGAAATATAAAAATCCAACTACAAGGTCCTAAACGCAAGATATGACGCTTTGTATTTAACTAAAAAAATTAGTATTTATTAATAGTGTTCTTTAAAATTTATAAGGTCAAAAAAGGTACATATTTCAAAAACTTTCATTTTATAAAAACGACTCCAGGACTCATACCAAGTATTGGCCGAATATCAGCCATGTACCAAATGAAAGCTGTAACGTTTCTTAACAAAATATACTTATCATAATTTTTGTCTGGGCCGACACTTTTAATGCCGACGGACAGCAACAAGATCGCGCGCCCAGTTATCCTTGCAGGCAATAAATTTACCCGGCCATTACAGGCCCTGAAAAAACCATTTTATTTCTCCGTTTAAAACTGAAATATAAAAATCCAACTACAAGGTCCTAAACGCAAGATATGACGCTTTGTATTTAACTTAAATAATTGGTATTTATTCTAGTGTATAGGGTTTGCCCTGAGACACGCCTAGGTCCTACCTTAAATTGGCCCCTTTCCCACACACTTTAGCTTAGTTTAATTTAAGTTAGGAAAACATTTCAATTGTCATTCGAGTCAGGCTTTTCAGGGGGGTTTCTCCACGCTCCTGGTTGGCTTTAGACACACGTAGAAAAGGGATGATAGTCGAAGTTCTGTCATTTATACTCGATCCTAAAACCGGACGATTCGACGGCCGGCCTGGAAATAACTTCTCATACACTCCAGAGTTCACACATTTTTTAAGCATATTACCATGGTGTTCGCAATAATTGGGGTTAATTGTTTCAAAATAAAACAATAATATACCATGTCATGCACTTTTTTAATACACAGTATTTGAATAAATTTTCCCTAACACATAAACCATACACGCTGACGTCATGAGTTTCTCAAGGTAACCTAATTTGGTACGTCTCTGGAGTTATACTTAATTTATAACCCATTTGCAAGAAGTCAAATGAATCGGAAACACATTGTCGAATAAAATTAGTAAGTATTAATTATTATATCTGTGACATCTTAATTATGTTACTTAGATACAGTGTGCTATCTGTACAAGAGTAAAATTTAACATTAGAGGTATGACAATTCATAATATTGTAAGTTTAATTGTACTTTTTTAATAACTACCAAAATACATACAAATTATGCAGATTTTCCTAGTTATATCCACTAAGAACACGGATATTTAATCATATAGGTAATTCATTTATTATTTATAGGGGAGACATTGAAGCAAACATTTTCTTTCAATTTTTATACATATATGTGTAAGTATGCATGTGTATATATATATAAAGTCCACATTCGGCATTATCAATATGTATGTAATTGGGAAATTCATACATTGGAAGAATTTTTATAACTTGCAGGGTTATGCGGGATTGTGTAAAAAAATATGTACCTAACAATGAAAGGTGAGTATGTTAACATTTTCTAAATGAGGCTCAAAGATAAAGTTACGACACATTTTAAATTTACCTTTTTTGATTCAGGACCGTAGCTTATCAACTGTTCTGGTTCAGAAACTATCTTAATTATTACAAAGTACATCAGAATCCAGTGACGACCGGTGTATGAGCTGCAGCAGGGGAGTCAGTTTGCAAGCGCACTGACATTCACGACAAGCTTGATTCACCAATGCCCACAATGTCACAGAGGAGCCAGCGATTATCAACCAGTCGCAGCCACGCAGTGCGACGCTGCGTCTACTGGAAACAATTCTGAAGAGTTGGAATCTGCTGCATTCATTCGCTAGTCACCACAATAACAATACATTAGAATAATGTTGTTTATATACTATTGAGACCTTGCATGTGATGGTAACGGGCCAGCATCTCGTTACCTGTATTTAAGGGGCGAGAACATATCAATTAGTTCTGGAAAAAAAATTCCCAAGAATTATTAAAATAAAGTACATGAAAGATGCTGTTAATTGTACACCATACAAAGTACATGCTGCATTTCAACAAATGTGCTTGCATGGTTAACGTAACGTTATATCAATGAGTAAATAGAAAATTTTATTCGAAATTTAGTCATTAGCCAACCCCAAGTGTGAAAGATATTCAAGCAATTATTTGCAATGTTGCAAATATGTTTTAAAATGGTGCAATTTATGGCTTACTTTTTCAATTTTTCTTTGTAATGAAACAAGAAACAACTTGCAACGTCACAAAAGGCTCGCTCAGGAAGGAGGGTGCAACCTCTCTTTGGAACGATCCTCTTGTTCAATGTCAAATGAGCTACTTGTCACTTGCATTTGTTATTTTCCTAGTGTTAACTAAGAGGTTTCTTATATTTCAATGGTGGTATACACCACAACACTTTATTTTTGTTCGGTACATTCGTATAAGGGAAACTGTAATTACATAATCCAGAGAACATAACATCACTTGGAAACCACACGTACTAAGTGTAAGGTTCTATCATATAGTTAAACAAGTTTGGCTGGCAACAAACACAACAAATTATAATCGGCATTAAACTAAACATTCCCAGTCCATTGACCATAGTTCGAGTGCTTATAGAAGTTCTATATGAAACCAAATAAAAATAATTCTGTAATACTACTGTTATTATTCTCAAATGTATAGAAATATGGTTGTTCCTTCTTGTAATGGTACAGAACACAAAGGTTTACAGAAATATTGTGTCACTTAACAAACATTTGTATTTTTACATATGAACCCCTAATTCGGTTCCAATTACAATTTATCTTAATCTGTTTTAGCACAATATTGAGCTTAAAATTTATTATCCTAATTACACTTCTCAACTACCTATGCGGAAATCGGATCAAATTGTTTTCTAATAAATAAAAAATCGAATAAATAGATACTTCAGCCTACATAACACCATACAGTTTCTGCGAGAATATTTATTACGTACTCATAACACTTAAGAAAATGTTACACAAATCATTGCTTGATATTCATTCGTTCTTCTGTTCTGTCAACTGTGAACATAACGGGTGAATCATCGTGAAGTTATATATGTATCCTTTTGCGCACCTTTCTCTTTCACTGGCTAGCAATTTGTGACGTCACTCTGGAGATATTTTGCTAAAGTAGGCTATGTATACGGAAATATACGTTAATCTGAGTTTTACATTTTGTTAGAACGGCGGTTATCAACAAATGATGATTCTAATGGCAAATTTATTTCCATTCAAGTAAATAAATTAAGAAATTAGATACCTATAACTAATTTTATTGCCTCATTTATTACAAAATAAGTTTTTTTCTGTATTTTGTTTTGTCTCCGCCCAATTTAGGTTTCGAATGGACGAAAGCTACGATATCATTTAATTTTGACAATCTTTTTTTATATAGCCTGAAGTGATTTTATTATTTATTTCAGTGTAATACATTCACAACACAAGTTTGGCTAAATAATGTTAAACTTTTGTAGCAGTGACACCAGTTAACTGTTGTTTGCCACAACCGTAATAAATTATTTTGTGCACTATATATTGTGTACTATATATTGTACTAACAAAATACTAGGCAGGAAAATAATAACGCGGTAGTTTAGATACGGAAAAAAAATCATTTCGCTGGTTAGTACAACCTCATCCGAAAAAAAAAAAAGCATTTATTTCAAAAATCAAGATTATATAATTAAAAATATGTCAGTCTTGTAATATTAATATTGATTATTTAAAAATGTTGCATGGTTATTAATCGTTTCACAAAGCTTAAATATTTAAATTTTTCAAAAATTCGTACTTTTTATTCTGCAGTTTTAAATGCAAAATCTGCCACTCCTCTTCCCGGAACTTACCTAACACAATCTTTACTTCTCTACCTGCAGATTGTTATCCCTATTTCAAGTAATGCTAATTTTCTAGAGAAGGTTCTCCATTAAGAACATTTAATGGTTTTTTGAATAACACCTATCCCGAAGAACGCCGTTAAGTATTTTTAATGTGGCTAACGTAACTTACCCAAACATTTACACCAATATACAGTATTTTAAATGAATATTGTATACAACCAATCATTCAAATAATTGAACAGTGTTCGAAATTAAATTACCTTATCCCTCCAGCCATTCACACGATTAAACAATGTTTTAAATTAAGCTAACAAAACTTAACCAACCATCCAAATGACTTAAAAGTATTTTAAAAGTAGCTAACGTAATACAAAATACAAAACCAATGGTAAAATACCGGTAATCTACCTCAATTATCTCAACAACTATTAGCAGAATCATCACACATAATTAAAGAATCTCAAAAAACATTTATAAGAATTTTATGTAAATATTTTCATAAGTGCTTAAACTATGAAAAATTGCCAAAATAAATAGCCAAACAATAAAGCACGAATATCAAAAATTTGAATTTATATTTCGCCGTTTTTTGTTAGTTCTATCAACATAACATGACATCAATTAATAATATAATTAAATGAAAATATTTGGTTTGCGTTTACAACCGAAAATTTGGGACACGTTACAATTGTTCCGAAGTTAATGCAAGTTATTTTAATAACGCAAGTAAGCGTATCAGATATATTAATTCATGTAACAATAAGAGCTAAATTTATTTTCTAAATGAAACGTATAAACATTAATACTAATAGTTCAGTTTATAATAAACTTGCATCTGTATGTATCCTACATAAAAATTTGTGACAAGGTTATAATTCAGAAATTCATTAAAAAATAAAACACTTATTGAAATGCTGTGCCTTTGTTTAAATAAACTTTACTCAGCTGTCAAAGTTGAGGCCTACACAAAC
Organism: Bacillus rossius redtenbacheri; assembly: GCF_032445375.1. Taxonomy (NCBI): domain Eukaryota; kingdom Metazoa; phylum Arthropoda; class Insecta; order Phasmatodea; family Bacillidae; genus Bacillus; species Bacillus rossius. The sequence continues at coordinate 9,779,409 of NC_086331.1, read as the reverse complement.
AAAAAAATCATTTTCTCAAGATCAGTTGCTATAAAAACTTATTTTGACTATTCATATAACCCTACCTTCCTTACTTCGTGCAATAATCTTTGCTAAAATTAGTCTTTGTTTGCACAATAACACTAAGTTCTGACACGTTATAGTTTTAAAAGAGATGGTTATTTATTATTTAATTCATTTTTGTTGTTTTAGTGTTATTTGGGTAACTATATTACACACAGTCTAGCAGTTTGTCAATTCATATCATCAAACTACCATTCAAACCCGCGCTCGTCGGCAGTATCACCAACGAAAAGTATGCGCGCAGAACGTGAAAATATTCGTCCGCGGATCGGGCAGGCCTGTACACTTAGGCCATTCGATTTTTCGCAGTAATCACTTGACAGTGCACCAACTCATACGCCTCACTGAAGAGATAACAAGCGCCTTCAACGTAAAAGATTATGTAGTTGCGACGTTTTTAGACGTAGAAAAAGCCTTCGACAGAGTTTATCACGCGGGGCTAATCTATACAAACTATATCAAACTAATTTCCTGGTCTGCTATACCAAGCTAGTCGCGTCCTACCTAGAAGACAGAACGTTTTCAGTATCAACTTAAAGAACTATGTCTGACATCAAACAAATAAGAGCAGGCGTACCACAGGGCAGTATTCTAGGCCCTGTTCTATTTAACATATATAGCCTTCTAGAGATTTGCCACGCCCCGAACACCGCCTAGTGAAGTTAGGCTGCTATGTGCTATGCAAACGACACGTTTCTGTATAGCAGATCATACACACTTCACCTAGCCACTACCAGACTGCATTAGCTTAGATTAAATTAGGCTAGGAAAAAAACGGATGCATTAGCTGTGTGCTAGCAATGGTGTACGACCTGGCTTAGCAAAGTGAACACAACGATGTCCGAAGCTATTGTGTTTACTCGCGGAAATCTTCCACCTGTAGAACACAGGCCATAAATACGTTTGTTTGGCGAACAAATCCCACACAAGGACGTCGTAAAATATCTAGGCGTCCACATGGACAGGAAGCTTCTCTGGCACCATCATATAGATGCCTAGAGAATTCAAACTGAGGTTAGACTAAGCTCACTATATCCAGTAATGAGCAGGCGATGTGGAGGCACAGTAACGAACGGTTTACTGTGCTCTACAAAACACTGATTCACCCTATTATTACGTACGCAGCCCCAGTCTGGGCAACCACTGCGAAAACACATTTATTAAAGCTGCAGCGAATTCAGAATAAATGTATTCGAATAGCTACAGACGCTCCAATGTATTACCCTACAGAAGCCTTGCATTGTGAAACGGACACGGAAACTTTGCAAGACTTTTACATTCGAACCCCAGAAACATTTTACGATAAATGCGTAAATAGTTAAAACCCACATGTTTTATCGCTCGGAAATTTTGATCCGGACGTAAGACAAAAATATAAGCGGCACTGCCGGCCAATGCGCGCGGAGCGAAAAAGCACCTGGTCGGTCGAGCTCTCTCCTCACTAGCAGCAAGATGCCAAACCCGCACCGAAAGAGGAGGGGAAACCACCGCGGCCACAAGCACACCGAGCAATGCGAATCCAGCCTAGAGGCAGAGTTCAAGGACTGGTCGCCGATGCGCTCAGAGAGTGGTCGAATAATCGACTTCTACGAGAAGATCTACGAGGAACACATGCCCGCTGGCATCGGCTCCCCGGCTTTCTGTTGCACGATCAAGTGGGATCCAGCCATCGAGCCGGGGAAGCTGAGCGAGCTGGTCACTGGATACGTGGAGGACTACGACGATGAAGAGTACCAGCCAGAAGTAGATGTAGTGCCGATCCGCAGCGCAGCAGGCACCACAGAGGCGTTGGTGTATCTGCGTGATTCGGCCTGCCTTGACCGTCTCAAGAGAGTGCGGGACTCAAGGTACCGCATTCGTACAACAAATGCGGTCGTCCGCATTGCATCAGACCCGCCGGATTACCTCGGATGGGGCATCTACTGGGATGTGGTGCAATGCGAGGAGCAAGCAAGGCAAAACAAGAATAACCACAGCAACGACAGCTCATTCCAGACGCCTGAGCTCACTCCAGAGCTGCAGGACTGCAGCACACAGACGGACAAACCAGCAGGGCTCCGACACACCTCGTGTCAGACGCCCGCCGCAGCCAAGTGGAAACACTCTGGCACCCAAACCGCCGTTTTTACGGCAGAGAAAGGTACCAGCACTGCAGCCACAGCACCAGCACCAAGTCAACAACAGCTGCGCACGCCTCGAGACCGCCCAGTGACGCCGGCCCCTCCAGCCAAGAAGAGGGAGGCGGCCGCCACTGATGCGCGGGAACCAAGACTGCAGCCTGCTGCAGAACATCGCCAGCGGCCTCCGCAACTGAAGAGAGTGCCCTGGCACTTTGTCGTCCTGCGGGGCGGCGGAGGGGCTGGGGTACCGACCGAAGAAGTGGAGTCTGCACTGCACGAGGCCGGCCACAAACCGACCAAGTGTTGGCGCATACGCAGCAAGGCAACAGGGCGCCCCACCGGCCTTCACCGAGTGGCTTTTGCAACACCTGAAGAAGCCACTCGACTCCTGGAGGCCGGCCTAGCCACCAAGGGCGCACAGCTCGCAGCTGAACCAGCTCACACCAGACCGCAGCTCCCCAGGGCCTGGGGCCGCACCGAGCTGCAGTCTGCTCCGCGCGGCGCAGTGCTGCAGTTGGCAGAAATGTTAACTGCGGTGCTGAGCCGCGCTAGGTACACACCGAGCCAGCCGTGGGCAGAGGGGACTTGTCCCCTCCGCCGGCCTAGCCCCTCTTCCCGTTAAAGGGAGGGGGTCAGCAGCCCACGGTCTAGGAACCTCGCCACACACACAACACAGTAGCTAACACAGTAAATCAGTCCAGCCTTTGCCCACACGCAAATAAATAAATCAACACGCTCTTCAAGCAAGTAAATAAAAATCAAAACAAACTGAGCAGCTAAGGCCAACTGCTCAGATTAAATTAATATTCACCCCCCTTCCCCCCCTTTGAATTTAAATTTTAAACTTAAAGGGAGGGCTGGACAACACACGAGTTTAAAGTAGAGTCACCACACGAAATTAAAGTAGATTATACCAGGTCACTTGCAACAAAACACAGCTTCGCAGCTTATTTAAAAGTCAGTCACACAAAAAGTCAAAACCGAAAACACATTAGGCAAAACAGGAGGTTATGGGTCGGCAGTAAGCCACCTGGTACTCCTAAAGGGTCGCGGAGTTCGATGCCAAGATGCGGCATTCGGGCCCCGCGGCCCTCATCGGCGATGATGTTATCCCTTTATCAGTCAGACGAGAGTCTGCTGAGGGGGTGCTTCATTAAGCACATATACTGAGCCAGCGAAAAAGCACAGTTCTTGCAATCCTAAGCTGGCAGCTCATAGTATTAAGTATTATTAAGTATAATATGGTTCTAATTGACATACAACGCCCAACACCGACGCAGCCCTCCCTGTAGGTCCTTCCGTGTAGGCGAAAAATACTGTCGTGTTTCGGCCCAGCAGGGCTCGAATTATCGTCTGATTTTCCACTTTTTTGGTCTCCTGAGACCTTGAATGGCGAAGCGCCCAAGAATAATCCCATACACATGTACACATTCATACTGATATTTCTAGTTTAAGAATGTGTGCTGGCTGGCATCATGGCGCGAACACGGACCAAACAGTCCAAGCTCACCACCTTCGCTTAGTAGTGCTTTTTTACTCTGTCCAACTCTTCTTCCAGAACAACCCTTCTGTTCCCGTAACCAACCTGCTTGTTAATTAATACATTAATTTTGCATCCAGCATGAATGAACCCAGGGTTTTCCCTCTGTCAATAGAGGTTTCACCTGGGCGCACCTTATCTAGTGTTAGTCTAGAGTAGTCAGTGAGGGGAGTTTGTCATGGCACTAATGGTGGCCATGGCTGACCAATTCCCTCCTAGCACATGATGCATGCGACCTCTCCTGCATGGCTAACCCCTGCATGATTAGAGCGTATAGGCTTCGGCCTGAGACGGACCTAGGTCTCTCCCTAACCCAGACCCCTCCCAAATACATTTGGTTTTAGTTAGGTTAAGAAAAAAAAGGAAACGCACAAAGCATCTAAGTAATCCATAAAACTTCTTTTACTCTTAGCAGTATTTATACTTATTTCACTTAAAAATTTTAATTTTGTCATCACATGTATTCACCAAAATAAAGAAAATAATTATTTCCTCATTAATGGAGCACTATGATCCAATTGTATCTGTAGGAGACTTTAGGGATAATACTTTAGAAAAACAATGAAACTACATATTTTGATTATCATGTATGAATAAAATGTTAGGTATCTGTTACATAACAACACTGATTGACAGCATTTTGACTCATACTCTAGCTCCTATTTTTAGAGTTAAAAGTTATTTTATCTAATTATCGTTAGCTTTAATTGCAATAGCAAAGTTAAGTCTTCGAATAGGCAGCAATAGAAGTTTTCCCGTTTTCAAATAGAATAACAGTGAAATATCGCAATGGCAGAAAATGTTTTATACACCTGAACCACGTCCTTAAGGATGGCACCTTGGCGCTACGACTCTCGTCTTACCAGCAACAAAGCGTGTTGCATGTTTTGTTCTCACCACGTGGAACAATACCAAGTTGTCATAAATAAGAGCACAACGCTTTGGTAGTGTAACGTTTTACACGCAACTTTTTGTCAAATTTGTATTATTATAATATTCTCGTTCCTTTCCCATTATCGACTTGAAAAATCGGCTTCCACTGATCTTCTCAGGGCCGACGATACAACAGCGACTTCCGCCGAATTGTCCGCGAGTTGGTATTCACTATATTCCCAACAAAGAGCTCCTGTATTGGAAACCTCCAGGGCGTGACTGACTGCCTCTACGCCCTCCCCGCAGGCACACAGCCCGGGCGGGCGCCCCGGCTCCAGAGTGCCTGCAGCTGTCGCCCCCGGTTCTTGTTGCGAGGCGAGCACCCCGAGTCGTCCACGAAACAAAGCTTTCAATCTGTGAAAAATTTGCCCAAAGCTGAATTTTTGCACAGTGGTAGAGCCTACTATGCTTAATAACATACCGAAAGTTTACTGCTGTAGACCTTGTACGTATCACCGAAAACGTGCAGTTAAGTCCTAGATGGCAGCGACTTACAGCAGTTCATTAAAATGATTCGCGTATACGCAGTTATTAACGTAGACTCTCCGTAAATGCATCCAAATAATCTAGAAACACCATTTTACACATTTATGTTAAAACATTTTCAAAATGTTAATACTAAAGGTACGATATTAATCGATGAAGTAATAAGAAGTGTCTTTTATTCACAACGAAAGAATTAAAAACACGATTAACATAAAGATATATGGTCCGCCGTAATAATCACTTTTACAAACGTTGTTGCATATTTTTAAAGCTTTAAAATGGTATATTGGTTAATTCTCTGACTCAACTGACCGGGGCTCTGAAAGGTTCCGAGCGTCGTAGTGTGTATCCTACCGTGTGGGTACTTAAGTCGCTCGGGTTGGAACAAATTTTGGTCTTAGGAAACAAAGTTTTTTAACATATGGAAAATTACATAAAACCTGAAATTTTGTACAGCAGCAGTATCAATATTTCTTAGTAACATATCAAAAGTTTACCGCTGCAAACCCTGTGCGTTGTACCAAAATCGTGCAGTTAAGGCCTAAGTTACAATTTCTTGCATTGACCCACAAAAATAAATTTTGTAAATGCAATTTCTATAGTATAATCTCATAATGAAGCCCAAAATGTTCTAGGAACTTAACTTCAATTGTTAAAAACAAACACATTTATAAAGATTAAATATATTTTCATTAAATAGGTAGTAGATTTCATTTCACTCCTTCTTTGTATCAATACAAAATAGTGATAATTCAATAAAATTGATTCAATTTTATTCATAAAAGTATGCAATCATTTCATCAATATTTTGTTATGACGTCACGTTAAACTATCGTCCATAAACCGACTTTACAGACAACCAATTTTTTTTTTAATTTAAGAAAATAAAAATACAATTACATAAACATGAAAGGCCCCACGTAAAATTCATTTAAACCAACGAAGTTGCATATTTTTTAAGCTTTAACAAATGGTATATTGCTTAAGAGTGTGACTCCATTGATCTGCCCGCTGGCGCTGAAGCGTTCCGAGCGGCGTAATGTGTAGGCCTATTCTACTGCGGGAGGTGCTGAAGTCACTTGGGCTGCGGTGAATTTAGCTCTTAGGAAACTAACACTTTTAATATAAAAAAAACATAAACGCTGAATTTATTTAGTAGAGTTAGAATCAACGTTCTGTAGTAACATATCAACAGTTTATCGCCCCATACCTTGTGCATCACTCAGAAAACTAGCGGTTATGTCCTAAATCTTAGCTCCTTGTTGCGCTCTACAAATATGAATTCTACAAACGTTTTTATCATTGTATCTTCTCAGTTATCAAATAAAATTAGTTTTCAAAATCTTTTATACTTTTGAAAGTTTAGAAGTGTGTATATATATATATATATATATATATATATATATATATATATATATATATATATATATATATATATATATATATATATATATATATATAAATTCCTGCGATTTTGTAAAAAAAAAAAACATTTCGCAAAATTTTGTTGATACAACTTTCTTATTTTGCATTATATTTTTTACAAAATCGCAGGAATTAATATATATATATAATGCAAAATAAGAAAGTTGTATCAACAAAATTTTGCGAAATGTTTTTTTTTTTTACAAAATCGCAGGAATTAATATATATATAAACTACAGGAACTTGAAAGTCTTTTAAATTAAGTTTCTTGATATTTATTAGTTTTTAAATGGTATATATTTAGTTGTCTACAATAACCTATTGGGTCGCTAGAGCCGTTAGAGCGTCGCAATGTGTACTGCTCTAGGCTTCATGCTAAAGTCGTTTGTGTTGGAGTGTTTTAGTCACAGGCAACAAAGATATTAAAAATAAAGATAAAAATCGCTAGTAAATTCCTCCAATTAACTAATGTAAGTAGATGCAAAAGTTTATTTGATTTTATTACAATACATCAGAATGAAAATATTTACCTAAGATAAAAACCACAAACCTTTATGGGCGCTATGAAAACTGTAAATGTTTTGTTTCTAATAGACCATGAAGCCTGGATAAAAAATAGATTACGTTACTGAAGTAATAGAATAAGACAATAACTATCATATATTTATTTGTTGATTAGTATTGGTATTAATTTTAAATTCTTTACTTAGTTTTTCTAATCTGGTTTTTCAGTCTTTACTAAAGCATTTTTTTTTTAAGTTTACGAACTGAAAACATGCTCTCAAATATTGATATTGTGCCTCATCTCCAATGTGACGTCATGCGTCCGATGCCTAGAGTTATTACTTTAAAGTTCATTAGTGTTTCGATTTTCCCATTTCAAACAGATTTAGTCAAATAAAAAATAAAAGCTTAAATCGTTCTTTATGAGAAGGAAAGCTTTCCCAATTTTTTTTAGATATTTGTATACATAATTGTTAAACTTGGTATTTTTGGGTGTTCCTGTTAACAAGTTCTAACAAAATTGTTTATTGCAACTTTATGGAGCCATCATAACTTAAGAAAAAATATTAGATTATTATCTTATTTGCGATAATTTAACGGATTTTTTGTTAAATCGAATAAACGTAACATATCTGCAGCAATCCCTAAACTAAATCTTCGGAACTTTGAAACTTGGCCATGAAGGTCGCGTGCAACGCTCGTCGCGCCGGCTTGCTGCGACCAAAGCACCGCCGCAGGACGGCACACACGCCGACCCTTGTTTTGTATGTAAATCATACTTTTATTTCAATGAATGTTTAAAAAAAAACATAATCAATAACGTTATCGACTTTGTTTCAACTTTTTATTCAACATTGAATTTTTTTAACGTGATCGTGTTGAATAGTGTTTCTGGATTATTTTTATGCACTTACAGAGAGTCTACGTTATTAACTGCGTAAACGGGAATCATTTTAATGGACTGCTGTAAGACTCTAACTTCTAGGACTTAACTGCACGTTTTCGGTGATACGCATAAGGTCTACAACGGTAAACTTCAGGTATGTTATTAAGCATAGTCAACTCTAACAATTGGCAGAAATTCAGCTATGGACAAATTTTTCACAGATTTGTGATTCTTTTTGTATTTCCTAGACAAGGGCCTGGGCAGGGCGACACACCCCGCGCATGCCGTGAGTAAACGCTACGGTTCCCGCATCAACTCCCCTTCGGTGAACTGCACGCCTTAGGTGATTCCCAAAGGGCGCAGGGCACTCCCGGCCGACAGCACGCGCGAGCGAAGCTAGCGAATGTACGCCCGGCGACAAGAAGGCTATAGGGATGTTAGCTTCCCGGGTGTAGCCAAGTCGGGTGACTAAGTTTATAGATGAGTTGACACTTTTATAGCCTGAGCGTCTTAGCAGAAAGGAAACCTTTCTTTATACTTTGAAAGGTCGGGTCGTTGCGCTCGTCATAAACCCTTGGAGCAGCTCCACAACACGTCCTCTTCCGATGGCAGCGCAGATTGAAAATTTTCCACCCCTTGCAGTATTAGTAAGACATATCAAAAACTTATATACAATAATTAAGTATGCAATAAATAATAAAATATATAATAGTGGTTCAAATATAATGAAATAAATAAAAATATCAACATATTTGTCGGGTGAAGCTATTGCCTGCAAGGAAAACAGGGCGTAAGAACTTGTTGAGGACCGTCGGCATTAAAAGTGTCGGCCCAGTAAAAAATTATGATAGGAATATTTTGTTAAGAAAGATTTCAGCATTCATTTGATACATGGCTGATGTTCGACCAATACTTGCTATCAGTCCTAGACTCGTTATCATATAATGCCAGTTTTTGAAATATGTACTTTGTTTTACCTTAAATAACTTTAAATAATGTTTTTAAAAATACAAATTTTTTAGTTTAAATAAAAAGCCTCACATATTGTGTTGAGGACCTCGTTGTTGGATTTTCATTTTTCACATTTTAACAGAGAAGTAAAATGGTTTTTTCAAGGCCTGTAATGGGCGGGTGAAGCTATTGCCTGCAAGTAAAACAGGGCGCGCGATCTTGTTGCTGTCCGTCGGCATTAAAAGTGTCGGCCCAGACAAAAATTCTGAACAGTATATTTTGTTAAGTAAGGTGACAGCTTTCATTTGGTATATGGCTGATGTTCGGCCAATACTTGGTATGAGTCCTGGAGTCGTTTTAATATAATGCAAGTTTTTGAAATATGTACTTTGTTTTACCTTAAATAACTTTAAATAATGTTTTTAAAAATACAAATTTTTTGTTTAAATAAAAAGCCTCACATCTTGTGTTTAGGACCTCGTTGTTGGATTTTATTTTTCACATTTTAACAGAGAAGTAAAATGGTTTTTTCAAGGCCTGTAATTGGCGGGTGAAGCTATTGCCTGCAAGTAAAACTGGGCGCGCGATCTTGTTGCTGTCCGTCGGCATTAAAAGTGTCGGCCCAGACAAAAATTCTGAACAGTATAATTTGTTAAGTAAGGTGACAGCTTTCATTTGGTATATGGCTGATGTTCGGCCAATACTTGGTATGAGTCCTGGAGTCGTTTTAATATAATGCAAGTTTTTGAAATATGTACTTTGTTTTACCTTAAATAACTTTAAATAATGTTTTTAAAAATACAAATGTTTTAGTTTAAAAAAAGCCTCACATCGTGTGTTTAGGACCTCGTTGTTGGATTTTCATTTTTCACTTTTCAACAGAGAAGTAAAATGGTTTTTTCAAGGCCTGTAATGGGCGGGTGAAGCTATTGCCTGCAAGTAAAACAGGGCGCGCGATCTTGTTGCTGTCCGTCGGCATTAAAAGTGTCGGCCCAGACAAAAATTCTGAACAGTATATTTTGTTAAGTAAGGTGACAGCTTTCAGTTGGTATATGGCTGATGTTCGGCCAATACATGGTATGAGTCCTGGAGTCGTTATAATATAATGCCATTTTCTGAAATATGAACTTTGTTTGACCTTAAATAATTTTAAAAAATGTTTTTAAATTACAAAAATTTTTAGGTTAAATAAAAAGCCTTATATCTTGTGTTTAGGACCTCATAGTTGAATTTAAATATTTCACTTTTTAACGGAGAAGTAAAATGGTTTTTTCAAGGCCTGTAATGGGCGGGTGAAGCTATTGCCTGCAAGTGAAACTGGGCGCGCGATCTTGTTGCTGTCCGTCGGCATTAAAAGTGTCGGCCCAGACAAAAATTCTGAACAGTATAATTTGTTAAGTAAGGTGACAGCTTTCATTTGGTATATGGCTGATGTTCGGCCAATACTTGGTATGAGTCCTGGAGTCATTTTAATATAATGCAAGTTTTTGAAATATGTACTTTGTTTTACCTTAAATAACTTTAAATAATGTTTTTAAAAATACAATTTTTTTAGTTTAAATAAAAAGCCTCACATCGTGTGTTTAGGACCTCGTTGTTGGATTTTCATTTTTCACTTTTTAACAGAGAAGTAAAATGGTTTTTTCAAGGCCTGTAATGGGCGGGTGAAGCTATTGCCTGCAAGTAAAACTGGGCGCGCGATCTTGTTGCTGTCCGTCGGCATTAAACGTGTCGGCCCAGACAAAAATTCTGAACAGTATATTTTGTTAAGTAAGGTCACAGCTTTCAGTTGGTATATGGCTGATGTTCGGCCAATACTTGGTATGAGTCCTGGAGTCGTTTTAATATAATGCAAGTTTTTGAAATATGTACTTTGTTTTACCTTAAATAACTTTAAATAATGTTTTTAAAAATACAAATTTTTTAGTTTAAATAAAAAGCCTCACATCGTGTGTTTAGGACCTCGTTGTTGGATTTTCATTTTTCACTTTTTAACAGAGAAGTAAAATGGTTTTTTCAAGGCCTGTAATGGGCGGGTGAAGCTATTGCCTGCAAGTAAAACTGGGCGCGCGATCTTGTTGCTGTCCGTCGGCATTAAAAGTGTCGGCCCAGACTAAAATTCTGAACAGTATATTTTGTTAAGTATGGTGACAGCTTTCATGTGTTATATGGCTGATGTTCGGCCAATACTTGGTATGAGTACTGGAGTCGTTTTAATATAATGCAAGTTTTTGAAATATGTACCTTTTTGACCTTAAATAATTTTAATAATACTATTAACAAATACTAAGTTTTTAAATTAAATACAAAGCGCCATATCTTGCGTTTAGGACCCTTTAGGTGGATTTTTATATTTCAGTTTTAAACAGAGAAATAAAATGGTTTTTTCAGGTCCTGTAATGGGCGGGTGAAGCTATTGCCTGCAAGTAAAACTGGGCGCGCGATCTTGTTGCTGTCCGTCGGCATTAAAAGTGTCGGCCCAGACTAAAATTCTGAACAGTATATTTTGTTAAGTATGGTGACAGCTTTCATGTGTTATATGGCTGATGTTCGGCCAATACTTGGTATGAGTACTGGAGTCGTTTTAATATAATGCAAGTTTTTGAAATATGTACCTTTTTGACCTTAAATAATTTTAATAATACTATTAACAAATACTAAGTTTTTAAATTAAATACAAAGCGCCATATCTTGCGTTTAGGACCCTTTAGGTGGATTTTTATATTTCAGTTTTAAACAGAGAAATAAAATGGTTTTTTCAGGTCCTGTAATGGGCGGGTGAAGCTATTGCCTGCAAGTAAAACTGGGCGCGCGATCTTGTTGCTGTCCGTCGGCATTAAAAGTGTCGGCCCAGACTAAAATTCTGAACAGTATATTTTGTTAAGTATGGTGACAGCTTTCATGTGTTTATGGCTGATGTTCGGCCAATACTTGGTATGAGTACTGGAGTCGTTTTAATATAATGCAAGTTTTTGAAATATGTACCTTTTTGACCTTAAATAATTTTAATAATACTATTAACAAATACTAAGTTTTTAAATTAAATACAAAGCGTCATATCTTGCGTTTAGGACCCTTTAGGTGGATTTTTATATTTCAGTTTTATACAGAAAAATAAAATGGTTTTTTCAGGTCCTGTAATGGGCGGGTGAAGCTATTGCCTGCAAGTAAAACTGGGCGCGCGATCTTGTTGCTGTCCGTCGGCATTAAAAGTGTCGGCCCAGACAAAAATTCTGAACAGTATATTTTGTTAAGTAAGGTGACAACTTTCATTTGGTATATGGCTGATGTTCGGCCAATACTTGGTATGAGTCCTGGAGTCGTTTTAATATAATGCAAGTTTTTTAAATATGTACTTTGTTTTACCTTAAATAACTTTAAATAATGTTTTTAAAAAAAAAATTTTTTAGTTTAAATAAAAAGCCTCACATCTTGTGTTTAGGACCTCGTTGTTGGATTTTCATTTTTCACATTTTAACAGATAAGTAAAATGGTTTTTTCAAGGCCTGTAATGGGCGGGTGAAGCTATTGCCTGCAAGTAAAACAGGGCGCGCGATCTTGTTGCTGTCCGTCGGCATTAAAAGTGTCGGCCCAGACAAAAATTCTGAACAGTATATTTTGTTAAGTAAGGTGACAGCTTTCATTTGGTATATGGCTGATGTTCGGCCAATACTTGGTATGAGTCCTGGAGTCGTTTTAATATAATGCAAGTTTTTGAAATATGTACTTTGTTTTACCTTAAATAACTTTAAATAATGTTTTTAAAAATACAAATTTTTTGTTTAAATAAAAAGCCTCACATCTTGTGTTTAGGACCTCGTTGTTGGATTTTATTTTTCACATTTTAACAGAGAAGTAAAATGGTTTTTTCAAGGCCTGTAATTGGCGGGTGAAGCTATTGCCTGCAAGTAAAACTGGGCGCGCGATCTTGTTGCTGTCCGTCGGCATTAAAAGTGTCGGCCCAGACAAAAATTCTGAACAGTATAATGTGTTAAGTAAGGTGACAGCTTTCATTTGGTATATGGCTGATGTTCGGCCAATACTTGGCATGAGTCCTGGAGTCGTTTTAATATAATGCAAGTTTTTGAAATATGTACTTTGTTTTACCTTAAATAACTTTAAATAATGTTTTTAAAAATACAATTTTTTTAGTTTAAATAAAAAGCCTCACATCGTGTGTTTAGGACCTCGTTGTTGGATTTTCATTTTTCACTTTTCAACAGAGAAGTAAAATGGTTTTTTCAAGGCCTGTAATGGGCGGGTGAAGCTATTGCCTGCAAGTAAAACTGGGCGCGCGATCTTGTTGCTGTCCGTCGGCATTAAAAGTGTCGGCCCAGACAAAAATTCTGAACAGTATATTTTGTTAAGTAAGGTCACAGCTTTCAGTTGGTATATGGCTGATGTTCGGCCAATACTTGGTATGAGTCCTGGAGTCGTTATAATATAATGCCATTTTCTGAAATATGAACTTTGTGTGACCTTAAATAATTTAAAAAAATGTTATTAAATTTGAATTTTTATAGGTTAAATGAAAAGCCTTATATCTTGTGTTTAGGACCTCGTTGTTGAATTTTCATATTTCACTTTTTAACGGAGAAGTAAAATGGTTTTTTCAAGGCCTGTAATGGGCGGGTGAAGCTATTGCCTGCAAGTAAAACTGGGCGCGCGATCTTGTTGCTGTCCGTCGGCATTAAAAGTGTCGGCCCAGACTAAAATTCTGAACAGTATATTTTGTTAAGTATGGTGACAGCTTTCATGTGTTATATGGCTGATGTTCGGCCAATACTTGGTATGAGTACTGGAGTCGTTTTAATATAATGCAAGTTTTTGAAATATGTACCTTTTTGACCTTAAATAATTTTAATAATACTATTAACAAATACTAAGTTTTTAAATTAAATACAAAGCGCCATATCTTGCGTTTAGGACCCTTTAGGTGGATTTTTATATTTCAGTTTTAAACAGAGAAATAAAATGGTTTTTTCAGGTCCTGTAATGGGCGGGTGAAGCTATTGCCTGCAAGTAAAACTGGGCGCGCGATCTTGTTGCTGTCCGTCGGCATTAAAAGTGTCGGCCCAGACTAAAATTCTGAACAGTATATTTTGTTAAGTATGGTGACAGCTTTCATGTGTTGTATGGCTGATGTTCGGCCAATACTTGGTATGAGTACTGGAGTCGTTTTAATATAATGCAGGTTTTTGAAATATGTACCTTTTTGACCTTAAATAATTTTAATAATACTATTAACAAATACTAAGTTTTTAAATTAAATACAAAGCGCCATATCTTGCGTTTAGGACCCTTTAGGTGGATTTTTATATTTCAGTTTTATACAGAGAAATAAAATGGTTTTTTCAGGTCCTGTAATGGGCGGGTGAAGCTATTGCCTGCAAGTAAAACTGGGCGCGCGATCTTGTTGCTGTCCGTCGGCATTAAAAGTGTCGGCCCAGACAAAAATTCTGAACAGTATATTTTGTTAAGTAAGGTGACAACTTTCATTTGGTATATGGCTGATGTTCGGCCAATACTTGGTATGAGTCCTGGAGTCGTTTTAATATAATGCAAGTTTTTGAAATATGTACTTTGTTTTACCTTAAATAACTTTAAATAATGTTTTTAAAAATACAAATTTTTTAGTTTAAATAAAAAGCCTCACATCTTTTGTTTAGGACCTCGTTGTTGGATTTTCATTTTTCACATTTTAACAGAGAAGTAAAATGGTTTTTTCAAGGCCTGTAATGGGCGGGTGAAGCTATTGCCTGCAAGTAAAACAGGGCGCGCGATCTTGTTGCTGTCCGTCGGCATTAAAAGTGTCGGCCCAGACAAAAATTCTGAACAGTATATTTTGTTAAGTAAGGTGACAGCTTTCATTTGGTATATGGCTGATGTTCGGCCAATACTTGGTATGAGTCCTGGAGTCGTTTTAATATAATGCAAGTTTTTGAAATATGTACTTTGTTTTACCTTAAATAACTTTAAATAATGTTTTTAAAAATACAAATTTTTCGTTTAAATAAAAAGCCTCACATCTTGTGTTTAGGACCTCGTTGTTGGATTTTATTTTTCACATTTTAACAGAGAAGTAAAATGGTTTTTTCAAGGCCTGTAATTGGCGGGTGAAGCTATTGCCTGCAAGTAAAACTGGGCGCGCGATCTTGTTGCTGTCCGTCGGCATTAAAAGTGTCGGCCCAGACAAAAATTCTGAACAGTATATTTTGTTAAGTAAGGTGACAGCTTTCAGTTGGTATATGGCTGATGTTCGGCCAATACATGGTATGAGTCCTGGAGTCGTTATAATATAATGCCATTTTCTGAAATATGAACTTTGTTTGACCTTAAATAATTTTAAAAAATGTTTTTAAATTACAAATTTTTTAGGTTAAATAAAAAGCCTTATATCTTGTGCTTAGGACCTCGTTGTTGAATTTTCATATTTCACTTTTTAACGGAGAAGTAAAATGTTTTTTTCAAGGCCTGTAATGGGCGGGTGAAGCTTTTGCCTGCAAGTGAAACTGGGCGCGCGATCTTGTTGCTGTCCGTCGGCATTAAAAGTGTCGGCCCAGACAAAAATTCTGAACAGTATATTTTGTTAAGTAAGGTGACAGCTTTCATTTGGTACATGGCTGATGTTCGGCCAATACATGGTATGATTCCTGGAGACGTTTAAATATAAAGAAATTTGTAAAATATATGGGCTGTGTTTATCTTGATATTTCAACAATTTAAGTTTTTTATTGTTTAAAACTTTTTTTGTTAATATTATGGTACATATATGTTGTTATGTTGTATATTTCATACATTTTTCTTTCTTTTATATGCTTTTATTTTCGTTAAATTATGTTAAAAAAGTGATGTTTTCAGCGTGTGTAGTAGAATTACCTCCCATACAGTATGGCGCCATGTTTTGCTGTTGCTGTCCAGCGCATTTACTTGACCACGGTGTTAAAAGCCAGGTATCGATTGGCGGGTAGAGTTTTCCGGAACTACATGTTAAACTCTAAGACTACTGACCTTACATCGAAAATAAAGAACAATAACAGATACTTAAAAAACCCATTTCCAAGCATAAACTTCTTAACTGGATTAAGCAAACAACAAAATAACCAAGCATTTATTCATCTGAAATTTCACAACAAAAATTATACATAATTAATTTCGAACTTGAATAAACGATAAAAATGTTGTCCAAAACAAAAATCCTGGAATTATAGGGCAAATAATAAAATTAGGGTGAAAGGGTGGAAAAAGTAATTTTGCACCATTTCATAGTCGGCAAATCAAATAGAGACTCAAAGGAATTGAGTTCAATCTAAATAGCAAAAATGTATGTTGTAGACTTACGTCGTCCGGCCGAAGGCCACCCCAAAGCCCAACCTGCAACCGCCAGTATCCGACCCCGCTAACGGAACGCAGCCCTAGCCATGGCCCACTCGAGTCAGGAGAGCCCCTGAGGACCAGGTAGAACCAAGAGCCATGCATAATTAATCAAACATCTAAACCCCAATTCATTAAAAATCAGACCTAATTTAATAGTAACGCAACTTTTTATTAAATCCCCCGCCCTATGAAAATGCGACGCAGGAGTGCCCGAGTCATTCACGTGTGAAATTACATTAATACATTTGTGAGTGTCTCCCTTGCGGCCTTCAGCCTAAATAAATTAGAGTATTGTGTAATGTAATTATGACCTCCCCATTTTTTGTGTATAACTCGCCACTGGAGCAGTCAACAAATGACGAACAGTCTCTGGTGTGACTCGTATTATTCAAACTTAATTTATGTAAACTTGTTAAATCTAATTCTTAGAGAGTATCAGCAAATTAGGTTAATATTCACAATTTAATGTACGAATTTAGAGCCACTTTCAATTTCTTGTTAATTAAATAATTTCCGAATAACGGGACTTTAGAAACTTTGGCGCCAGAGGACGCTTGACGTCGTACCTCCTCTTTATTAAACAAAAACCCAGGTCACAGTCCTGTCCGCGGCGCAACACTCCAGCCATGGCCCTGGTAGTGCCACCACTCGTCACCAGATGGCAGTTGTTAATATAAAGAGACAATGTATTATAGTTATTTTATATATGTTATTATTGTAAATATTTATGTAGATTATTAAGGGTATATTGTAAGTATGTTCTGTAGACGTGTAAATAATATTATTAAATGCAAAAGATCAAAAGAGATAGAAATATGTAAAACTTTAACACAAATGATTGTAGACGAAACGTGTATAAATTGTGCAGGCTAACAAGCCTAGACAGCTCTCCACTCCCTGCCAATCTGAGAGAAAACCACCATTGTAAGCTCTCCTCTCTCCCAGTCAATCTGGGAGAATAAATATTATCACAATCAAAAGTGATTTTATAGCTTACCTTCCTCATTTTCCTTTCCTCAGCCAGCAACTCATCATGAGACTGTGGGCTTCCCATCTCTCTCTCCCTCTCTCTTTCATTCTACCTCTCTCTCTGCCCACCCATCTGCTAGCGACTTTTTGTGAGATCGCGGGCATCCCTCTTTCCAACTTCCATCCTTTCCGCTAGCGACTCTTCATGAGACCACGGGCATCCGTACCGCTAGCGACTCTTCGTGAGACCGCGGGCATCCTCTCTTCTACACCCAATCTTCCTGCTAGCTACTCCTTGTCAGCACGTCCTCGGTCAGCTGCACTGGGCCGAACGGTCTACTCCAGCCTCAGAGTTTGAGGCTGCTCTACCAAAGAGCTGGCGCCGGGCGACGTCCACCCCGTCTCCACAGCTTCACCAGAGACGAGGCCGCGACATTCTGAGGCCTCCCCTCGCGCCAAGGGCAAATGCCAGTACCGAGCGACTCGCGGACAGGGGCGGATGTGCGTTCCACATGGAGTCATCATCCTTTGTCTCCACTGAAATTCACTACTGGTAACTATAGTCATTAATTCAAATCCTTTTCGTTGTTTGAACTCCTTGTGCATACCCGGTCCTTTTTACGGTGTAGGGCCTAACCCAACCTCATACGTATGGACTCCCTGCACTAAACTTTACGCAGGGCAGTTCAGCATACAGCATGGGCCGACTCCCGCCACGAATGACTTTTTGATAATCGTCGAGTGCACAGGCACCGGCAACATCGACGCATAGGACTTGAAACAAATTTAACTGCGAGCCACGGTCCACACAGGTGGACTCGGGTACCGCTGCTTTAGCAATTTTCGGGATTGGCCACCTCCAATCGACCTCCCACTTAACCTCGACTGGCGTGAGGGTTTAAGGGCCGTATTCCAAGACACAAAAATAAGGGTTTAGGTGTTGAATATGCAATACCTGTACCCTAACCATATTCCAAGTGCATGATAGGACACGGCCAGTCCCTTATTTTTAGGGCACTGATTTTTGGTGTCCTATCTGTTGCCGATTTGATCCATAACTGTAAATATATTGACGCCGACCGCCGGTGCTCCCTCTGGTTCGCACAGGCCGTTATGTCACAACAACACTTACTCTTAAGTGCGCCAAACCCGCCCGAGCGTGATGTCCGCCGAGTGTGTGAAAGTGCGCCGCGACGAACACCAAAGCGACGTCAGCGCCCGGCCGGGTGTGGCAATGCGCCTAATTGATTATATAATTATTCTGTCAAATTAAAACAACTAAATTAATAACAATTTAAAAGAGCATTCATGTAAGGTAAATTATGTCTAATTGTCTTATAAGCATATATTGTGTAACTTGTCTTTAAGTCCAAAACTGGCCGGGTCGGTTTTCCCGCGCTCCACGCGTTTAGGCGCGAGGCCGCAGGGCGGTCTCGAACTCAGTTACCGTCGGGAGCTCGAAGGGGTCGGGCGCTCCGCGAACGTCGGGCCATCAACTTTCGCGCTTCATCTCCATATCAGCAATAGTGTAAGTCTTTTAAAATCCTTTAACTTGCTCGGCGCCGACCCCACCTCAGTCGCACGATATTTCGTGCACGATATTTCGCGCGACTCGTAACTTATTAATTTTATCCCGACAGGGAATTTTCTCATGTTCTACGTAATATTGTGTCCAGTTTAAGGACAGCGTATAGTGTTACGCAGTTTTCGGCTTCATAGCCAGTTAATCGTTATTACCGTAGGCTTTTTGTAATGAGTGTTGAATGCTACTGACTAACTTTCGCCTTTTAATTATCATCATTCTAAACGTGTAATTTGTAACGTGTGTTTTAACTAAATAACTTTCATTTCCAAGAGACTTTTACGTGTACGTCTCCAGCTGGCGTATCCACGTAATTTTAGAGACATTAATATTTCGTCGCAGGCTAGACTGCAAACAATCCTGATCATAGTAACTTTTCTACGTATTTACATGTCAGCCTAAGTTGTGGCAACACCAGTTCCGTGACTATCTACCAAACCTTTCATAGGGACGAGAATCCATCGTTTCAGCTTGTCGATATTACTTTGCAATCTATCTTGGTCGCGCGCGCCGTTACGTTCAGAGATACGCGTGTCACAGTGGTCCGACAACGGACGCGGCCAGTATCGGGACGAATAAGTGTATCAATACTGAATAAATTGCAGTGTCCTGTAACTCGTTTACCATTCATTTACAAGGCGTCCTGGGTGGCCTGAACAGCCCAGGTAATTTCCGAACCGAGACGCGCTCCTGCCTGCAGCCACGAGGCCGAACCCCCGTTAAAACCCCTGAGATATTTTACAATGCTAATATTTAATTAAAAAACTAAAACAGGCAGCGGGAGTGGCGTCAATATATTTTCCTTTTTAATGAACTTTAACGGAACTTTTACAATTACAATTCCCCCCCCACTCCTAATAACTTAAATAACAGCAAACATAAATACGGCCAAAAATTCATCGTTTATTCCTGTACAACCTAAATTAAGTATTTTATTTCACATATTAATATCACAGTTTTAAAAAATAAGCTTAAATTACGATGGATTCCACGAAGTACAACTGTTTATAGCCTCGCACAAGTCCTCGTTTATTAAAACGCCTGCCGAACTGATACCTTACAGGTGTTCAGTTAGGACACATTTCGGAATATGACCCGAGAGTTAGGGTACGGCAGTTGCCCAACAAGGCAGTGCATATTCGCTACCTTACTCAAACGTCTTGTAATACTGCCCTAATATTAGTGACAGCGCGTCAGAGCGCCCAGTGTTAATTTAATGTTATTTCGTAGGGTAATTCAATGTGCATCATGTAAGTGTAAACTATAATTTTTACTGTTCGAACCAATTAAACATCCACTCCGCACACTCCGTGCGCGATGTATCACCGATATTACAAAACCGAATTCGTGTGTACTATTGTTTGAACCTCCCTAATTCAGCCAGGAATCAGCATGTTATGCTGTGCAGGGCCGGTAACGTGTTAACATCCAGGGATTCCTCCAACCGCAACCACCGCAAACAGTCCTAGCGGGCCACGCAGGGGCATTCGCACCAACCGTCCCAACTTTTGGTTAGACACAGAGCTAGCCTGGCGCCCTCCCGGACACATTTTCAGTAAGAGCCAGTTTTCCCCGCCAGGATCCACGCCTGGTCTCGAACACGAGAACCCGGACGACGGCAATTTAAACCAAATCTTTTTCTTCGTTGCATAAACTCCCCGTGCGCCCCTGGTCCTTTTACGGAGTAGGGCCTAACCCAGCCGCTTAACTATAAACTCCCCGTACGACACATTACGCGGGGCAGTTCACCATACGGCACGAGCCGACTCCCGCTATAAGTGAATTTTTGTTAAACATCGAGTGCACAGGCGCCGACGACAGCTATGCATAGAACTTGCATCTAATTTAACTGCAGACCACGGTCCACACAGGTGGACCCGGGTGCCGCCACACTAGCAATTTTTGGGATTGGCCGTCTCCAATCAACCTCCCCCTTAACCTGGACTGGCGTGAGGGCTTAAATTAGTGACAGTGCGTCAAAGCACTCAGTTTTAATTCAATGTAATTTCGTAGGGTAATTCAAAGTACGTCATGTAAGTGTAAACTGTAACTGTAACTGTTCGACCGATTAAACGTCCACTCCGCACACTCTGTGCGCGATGTGTCACCGACAGTATAAAGTTCGAATTCGTGTCTGTTATTGTGTTGAGTCTCCCTACCCCAGCTAGAAATCAGTGTGTTATGCTGCACAGGGCCTGTGACGTTTTAACAGCCAGGGATCTCATCAACCACAAACTTCGCCGACGGGCCTAGCAGACCACGCAGGGACAACGCACCCACAGAACCCAAATTTGGTTAGACGCAGAGTTAGCCTGGCGCTCTTCCGGAAAACATTTTTACTAAGAGCCAGTTTCTTGCTAGGATACACTCGTTGTCTCGAACACGAGAACCCGGACGACAGCACATTATTACGTCAAAAACCATAACTATTGAAATCTTCTTTAATAGAAAAATGATAAACGAATTATATTGTTTAATTGACAATGATGCTTGTGCATCAGTGCTTTTAACCAAGCTGTTGCAATTTGTTGTGGTGAAATTTTGTTAATGGACCCATTCCTTTAGTTTATTTATTTGCCAACAGCAGATAATAGCGCTGAATACATGGCATATAGTTGTATTTACAGTTTGATTAAACAATGTTTTGAAAGTTTAGTGAGTCTATGACTTGTAGCAACAATGGAGAGAGAAAAATTTGAATTTTATAAGCGATGATTTCTTAGTTCTGTTGTGAAAATGCGCTTTAAAAGGTTTAAATGTTGTGTATTGACCTCACGTGTGATTGTCGGATGTGACATCCAGTCTTATACTTAAATAATGTGGGAACATTTCGTGATTTATAGCAATAGGCGGGATCGTTTTTATATGTCTGGAGACGCCATGACACGAAGATGTAGTTGTAACAAACGTATTATTAATGCTCTATTTATATTGTTCTTCACATCACTTGTATGTAATGTTGCTGGTAAGTAGTTATCTGAATTGAGTGAGCCCTCGCAATATGTCGCACTTGGCTTTTTAATTATGTAGCTAACATAATTGTTATAAAAATAGTCGGCTTAGAGCATATCCTTAAAAGTGGGTGGGTCTCCACTATTGTTGTTATGAACTGCCTGTCGTAGATTAGTTTTGTCTTGTAAGGTTTGGGAGTTTAGCTCTTTCGTTAATTCTGCTATTATTGTCTTAAAAACATATCCTAAGACATGTTAGGTTTGACTTTTTAGGTTATGAAATTAGTAATGTCTGTTTTGTATTTATTTCGTGTATATTGTTGATGTTAGCCAATATCTACGTAGTTAAAAGTGCTTTCGAAATGGATTAATTGTGACATTTCAGGCACGTAACCAATGTTGCATATTAATATAGGGTTATTTTTCTAGTATAGGTGCTCTTCTAAAATAAAAAAAATTTGAAGTTTCAGAAATGGTGTTTTTTAGTACTTATATAGTGATAATTTAATAGTTTCCTTTAGATAATAAAGATATATCCTTTTACAATGAATAATTTTCACTTGTGTGTGTATTTTTGCATTTCATTATGTTACATTTGACAAATCAAAAATTTGAGCTGGCTAGTCTGTTGTGTAGAAATGGTGCCAGGTAAAATTCCTTAAACTGTGGGAGAAGTATTTATTAATTTTATTATTTTTAACATTGTTATTAACTATTTTAGGCTCTTTGAGGTAAAAATTACGACAGTGGAAGGTTTGATGCATTAAGTTACCTACATTATGACTCCAGGAACGTTATAAATTTGATAATTTTTTTTCAATTGGGTTTGTTATTTTGAGAACATGTTCGATTAAGCTTCTTAAAATGTTCGTAGCTGTTCGGGATTTTGAATTTGAATCCATGCCAGTGTCAAATCTAATGCTATGATAAATTTGATTTTCCATACTCTAATTTTTTTTTTCTGTGATCAGAAATTTATTCAGCATTCACAGCAGTTTTGTCTTATTGCATAATGGTATTTTCTGCAGTCTGAATGGTTTGTGTTTCTGGGTATTTATCGGGGGCTGTGAATCAGCTATGTGGCGCGTGTTACCTGGGCATTTTTGAATTTTTTAGATTATGTTGACATTTGTTTCATGAAATTTTGGTTGGTCACGAGGTGCTTTCATGTGAGGTGATGTGTGTAGAGAGTGGGGTGGTTAATGAGTTCGCACACAGCTTATTTTTTTGATATCAACAGATGACAGTAAATTCCTTTTGGTACGAGAATTATGTACTTCTTCAAACCGCTCTGAGCAGTGGGCGAATGCTACAAAGATAATGCCGCTACTGGCCACGTTGGCAGTATTACCCCGCCGAGTAACATATTTTTGCTAGCCTCCTATGTGTAACTATAGGAGGTGTATTGTCACTGCTTTTAATTTGTGTGTCCCTTTAGACTTCTAATTTAAAGTTATTTTTTGGTAAAAATTCAATTAAAATTTTTATTTCAAGCCTCTGAAAACAGATTTTGTGATCAAATTTGTCTAAAACTTAATTGTCATTTGTAGCTTATGCTTAGATTTTTGTTCAGAAGACATCAGACTAATAAAAAAAAATTTTTTTACATTAAAATAAATTGTTTTCTTGAAACAGGCTGTTTAAAATGTACTGATCACTGTTTGCTCTAAAATGAAAATGGGAGAGTGAGTGATCACATGCTGCTTACAGTACCTACCCATATTATGGTAGCTTTCATTGTTTGAAAGCAGATTTTTTTCTTATAAAACATATAGTTTATGTTGTAGGATTGTTTTCAAACTTACTCTCTGACTATATATATTTTAAAAATTTATACAGTAGGAAAATAATTTTTTTTTCCATACTTACAATGTCTTCCTAAAATGCATTACATCTAGTGCTTATGAATCAAGTTTATCAATTTTTTGGGTGTAATATTTTAATGTTCAGTATGCCAAGGGTACACCGAGGGTGGACATTCAAATTCACTGAAGAGTGAATCAGAAAGTGGGAGATAAAATGTAGAATGTATTGGATTTTGACATGGCCTGAGTTTTGCCTGTTTTTTCTTTGAAACATTGTGGATACCACAAAGAGATTCACTCACAATTTACTTTATGGATATACACTCCATTATGACTTATGTACCAAGTTATTTTTTGGGGACATTTACTGTATAGTAAAAAATTTTGATGCATTGGAATTATTCTAGTCATGGATATGATTTCTATCCATGTTGTAATCTTTAGTGAAACTTTGATTAACCATCACAGTCTGCACCAGGGCTGTGATGGGTAACTGAACAGATGAAAAACAGAAATCTCTTAATGCATATATATGTACAGTACCATGATTTCATTGCAAGCGTAGGACGACAATGAAAAAAATCTTTTCAACGTAAACAATACATACATATTGTATTTAACTTTACGAAATTATCAATATAAATTTCAATACATACAGTAGTAATGTACAGAAATGTTTTGTAATACAGTACATACATATTGATGTTGCTGGGGCCATTATTATTATCCCTAAGTCAAGATTCTTTGATGGCATGTCATAGTCACTTTTTTTTTTATGAAAAAATGTTACGTTTACCAATAAAGGTTTGCCATCCCTGGCCAGTAATATACCACAGTTGCTTGCGACAATCTATGACATTTGTATCACAAATGCCTTCTTGCCAAAATGATTCTTGTACGAATATACACACACAATATATTTGGTTTGGTAAACTCCTCATTTATTCAACATTACAAAATACTGTTTTAGATACAAAATAATTAAATGATACTTTATTAACATGGTCATTGTAATTGTTTCGTATGCATATTCTCAGCAGAAACTGTAAAGTGAAACTTCATGGGGGCATAACTCACCATGCTGATTATTCCATTTTCTTGTCATTTAAATTATTTAACTGCTTTTACTGTAAATTTATTACAGTAGCTCTTGAATTTTATGTTATGTCTAAAATTTTTCAAACATATTTACTAAATGTTACGTAATAGCAGTAAAAAGTCATGCAAGCGATCATAAATATGATCATTATTGTGAACTTTTATACCTGGTCAGACGTAAAATGGAAGAGTTGCTATAATAAATTTTCAGAATTATGCTTTAATATTTCTTAATTGTTTACTTCTTCCCGATGGCCCACCTTTGGTGAGTCAGCAAACAGCACATACCCTAATTATTGACGTGACAACGTCTAAAAAATCTATGACGCCGGCTGCATGCACAAAAAAGTGTCCCGTAATGCACATTGTACCGTTACGCTGTGTCCCGTTATGCTCATTGTACGCTTGCGCTGCATCTATCTCTCTTCCACTCGATTGGAACAACCATCGATTTGACTTTTTCGAGGCACATTAAACTTTAAACACTCCCATTTGTTTCCTACTTTTCCTATCATTGACCTATCCTTAACATAATAACACAGATTGGAAGAAGTTAAATAGCAAACATGTATGAAAGTTATAATTAAAATAATCTGTTCGTTAAAGTAATAAACATATTTGAATTAATGAGTGCAAATAAAAGTAAATTTATCAATTAAATTGTAGATTTCATTTCACTCCTTCTTTGTATCCATACAAAATAGTGATAATTCAATAAAAATGATTCAATTTTATTCATAACAGTATGCAATCATTTCATCAATGTTTTGTTATGACGTTGCCACGTTTAACTATCGTCCTTAAACCAAATTTACAGACAACCAATGTTTTTTATACTGTAATTATTTTATAGTCAATTTTGGTCATCCACTGCAAGTATATTTTAGCATGAATATGTGATTTTCTTCTGTCCATGACAAAGTTGGTCTTGTTACAGTCAGGCATTTTAATTAAGCATTCATTAATGTATGTAGTAGATTATGATGCAAGGAAAAAACCTCGGCAATATTTAACTATATCAAGTAATGATTTCTTAAGCTGGAGAGTTAGTGCATTGCATCAAGGTGTGTGGGAAGCCCACAATACTATGGAGTGTAATGTGTGTTATTATTTTTAATAGCATTGTATCTTTCCTGCCAGGTTCTGCTCTTTAAGATAGCCGCTGTACAAAAATTACAGAACTTCCTGTGGGATATATTTTATTATATTTATTATTTGCCAACAACTTTGACAAATTTTTCACAATTTAGTCAGATATTACATAAATCTTACCTCTAAAATGTGAATACATCTACTTACTATTTTTTCATAAGCATAATACTATACTTAATCATAAATATTTATTTGTGTCACTTGTAAAGCTAACTTGGCAGCAAGGGTCTTCTTACTCAGCAAGCAAGCAAGGTGCCTTGACATTTACAAGAACACATCTCTTAACAAACAAAAAAAAAATTATTACTTTTTATTAAACCAATGAATATTTTAGTTATAATCTAAAAAAATACCAAGTAATTGTTGATTAGGTTTTTTGTATTTATCTCTCCTTTTTTTAAAAAAAATGTAAAGTTTGCTGAATGGCCGCTCTTGCTGCATATTCAGTTGTGGGTTTAGATAATGGAAAAATTGAAAAATTGTGTGTCGTGTTTTGTATTACATTATGTGTTCAATACCGCTGTGAGAACTTTGTAACAAGTCACAATTATACCCAGCTAAGACGATGAATGTTCCTTGATCAAATAAAATCACTTGAAAAATATCTCGACGACTTTCGCATGTAGTGAGCTGTAAAATTCTATTTATGACTGTTAATGACTTGAAACTATAAATTATAACTATCAAATAAAAAGTTTGAAATTAATTTAAACATTTATTCTTCTCTCGAATGATTATAATTACATATTACTGAGCTGCAGTTATGGCATGACCTCTCGGCCCTGCCATGACATAATGACTGAACGAAACAAAGGCTAGTATAAAACCCTTAGGAAAATAATTTTACTTTCTTGCTTTACAGCCTTGCTATTGGTGTTACATATTATTCTTACATCTACTATTCAGTGATTCCCCTGTTTGAGAGTTTTCCCTAGTTCTGTCAATGTCTCTGTCTTTCTCTTACGCAGGATGCGATAACATATCGTCTTATCATTTCAGCGGCGATGTGTCACAGCACATCTTTCTTTCTTTTTACACCTACCACCGTCCTATGTTATAAAAATGCCACAAACACGCTATAAACTCCATACATAAAATCATCATTATAAAAAGAATATTTAAATGCAATAAAATACTGAAAATCACACTTACATACTCAGTAACCCAGCCAACCAAGTGAAAACCAGTAAAATTGTAGTAAAAAGGCATTTTGAAAAAAAGTAATTAAATGTCAAAATGAATTACAAAAATATTATTAAAATTTAACTACAAGTTTTAAAAAACTAGGTCACAATGACCTTGAAGCTGGGTCATTCCATGTCAGTTCAACCACACCATGACACCCACCGTCTCAGATTTTGACGAAACTTGGCATGGTTGTTCTATTCATTGATGTAAGTAACCATACTAATTTGTTTTGCTCTATCTCGAATGGTTTAGATTTTACAGCCCCTTAAAGTTTATGGATTATTGGCATTTTAATCATCTGGCCGCCGTTAATTAGATGTGTTGTCCGATGGAAAAAAATTTATATTTTTTTTATTCACTAACCATTTTGTCTGAAAAAAATTTTATGTTTGGATCAATGTAGCAGGAATAATATAAAAAATGAACAAAACTACTAAGTGTTTATTTGGAACCATAAAAAAATCTCAAAGTGTAATTTTTATGATTATCGAAACAAAATGTAGAGTTTTACGGAAAATGGTAAATCTCATAAAGGGAAAAGGATAATCCTGAAATCTCTGTTTTGTTTTTGTTCTAAAAGATATGTTCTACCACATTAAACAGTAAGATTCGTGTTTTTTTTACTCCTTTGATAATTTTTTTCACTTCAAAACACAAAAATGAGTTAATTATTTAATTTTGATTAAAAAGCTGCTTTGGCCGCTATTTGCCTGCCTGTGTTTCTGAATTATATACAGATGATTAAAATACCATATTTTCCTTTTGGTATCCCACACACCTTTTTATAAAATAAATTACCTTACTTGCTGCTTCCTGTCTCCCATGCTGTCAAATCCTGCATTCCTGCCATGACATCAACCTGTTCCCTTTACACTCACAAATACGAACAGAACTGACCTCAGTAATGAGATTGCAGTTCAATTTAAATATAATTATTAAATTACACTACATAAAACATTAGTGTGTTTACTTACACATGCAATACTCCTATGTTATTAAGGCTTATAGTTCTTGCGGTTGTAACACTGGTAGGTCATTGTATTTCAAAATTTTTCTAGATTGTCAAATTTTGATTGGATATTTGTCATACATTCTTGTGAAAACTGATAGATTCTTCCAGTCATTGTTTTTGGCGGTTCCACCATAGCAATAATATGAGGAATGGGCACAGCACATGTATCTTCTTTCTTGGGCCAAAAAAAGGATGGTGATGGTCCGCGGGGATGAAGAAACTGGACCGTGACATCTTTTTGTTCAGCATTTATTTCATTCACCATGCCAAAGTACCAGAAGCTGTCATAAACACAAGCAATAAAACATCCAGGGTACAAATCTTTTCACGAGATAGTTTTGCTGAATGCTAAATAAATTAAAAATAATAGCTGCTTTTTCATCCTTGCTAATTCTTCGAGCCTCAATTGTTTGTGAATCATTTTGTGGCTGAAAGTTGTGAAATGATCTTGTCCCTGGAAGAGTTTGAACATCTTTGAAGCGACTTTCCATAGCAAGACGAGTCAATTTAACTGCTTCTTTAGTAATAAAATGGAAACTGATATTTTCAGTTCTGGTCTTGCAGAAGTCAAACAGTTCAGCCACTGTTATAATTTGTTTTTCCAGAGGTCGTTTAAGACTTTCCCTCCGAGCTATGCGTTTTACAGTACCCCCTAATTCGTCGCATTTCGTTTTGCCATGGCTGGTCGCAAAAAATGACCACTGAGCTCTCAGTAAAAAATCTCTCATGTAGACACAGGTTTATGAAGTTGTATTTATTTTTATATTGTGCTGCACACCCATCACTAAAGTAATGAATCTCTTTAATGTGTGGGTGGTTCTCTTTTAAAAAGGCAGTCATAGTTTTTTGGATTTCGTACACCATACTTACATCATGTTTGAGGTCATCAGATATGATTCAAAAAGGTAGAACAAGCTTTTTGCCAGTTGCATCCTTTCAGTGAATGATTACAGGATGAATAGTGCATGAATCTGAGGTCCAGTGGTAACCTTGGGCTTCCTCTTGTATCGTGAAAGCATAATTTTCACTGAAGTCCATTGAAATTACAGCTACATTGGAAAGAACTGTTTCCTTCAAAATTTTAAAAGTAGATGCTTGTGATTTGGCAATGTAAGAATGAGGTATTAATTTGTTGAGTTTTTCAACTAATGTTTCTATAAATTCAACAACAGAGCTGGAACACCTTATTTCAGTTCGCTGTGGAAACCCACTGACTGAACTCAATAACGTCTTCATTGTCATATTCTTCAAACTTTGTCTGTAAAAAATGGACAAGGTTATCTTTTGATAAAAATTTGTCACAATGCCTTAACATACATTCTCTTGTTGCTCCTTCACAAACCATGAGCAATATCAGTTCTTTGTAATCTTCCTCTATACGGCTCCATGAATCAATAAAATAACATTCTGGTGTATTGTGCACACGCATACTAAGTGTGTGCCACTAGCATACCTGCCAACTTTGGCCAGTCCAAATGAGGGAGGTTTTTTAGTGGAGTAAATACTTGTTCCTCCAATAAAGCGGGGGGTCCGGGGGCTCTCCCCCGGGAAAATGTTGTTTTGAAGACGCAAAATAGTGCTTTTAAGCATATTTCCAAGTAAAAATTATAAAAAACAGCTGGTTGAAATTGTAATATTTTTATTGGGCTAGTTGCTATTTTTAAGAATTGTCTGCACGTGCCTACTGTGGAGAGTTCAAAAGAGAAAGATTTTCCCATTTACAAAATATAGGGTAGGCAGGGCCACAAAAAGAGGGCATAGTACGTGCACACCATATAAAAACAAATTAAAAATTTACTCATCTTTAACATGCGTTAATTCTAGATTGTTAAATTTTTTCCCCCAATTTTCAATCAACATCTTTAAGTTTCTTGATATTTACTATGCCTAAATAAGTCCTATGTCATTATCAATATTTTATATAAATTTACCACTTTACAAAATTCAGCATGTTCACCTTTCCTCGATTGCAAAATGCACGGAAATTCGTCACTGAATGTCTTCTTGTACACAGCAAGATACTTCACTGTAGGCTTACTTAGCGCCATTTCTATTAAATCCCTATTGCGGAGTAGACCTACAACTAAACAAAAATACTCATCACGCAACTGCTTCAAAAATAATATTTTTATGAATACACCGTTGAATAAATCCAAAGACTATAATGCTAACTCTACACTTTGTCTGTGAGCACAGACGCGAACAAAGGTGAATTTGTTCGGGCACAAACTAACAATTCACACATAGCCGGCTTACAAACCGAAGAGAATTTGGGCACGAATGTAAACAGTGGTATCATAAACTCATTAATTCAGTCCGTCTTTATTTAAAACCACCACCACCACCGAAAACACAGTTTTCAATGTTGACAACACACGCCATCTTGGAAAACAAATGAAACCTTTTTCTGGTTGGCTAACAAACACCAATGACAAACGTGTACCAAAACAGCTCCCATAATTATCGTAAATAATGTTTCTTTCTACGCTTAACCAAGAGTTTTAGCCGACAATTGTGGGCATTGAGGCTATTAAAATAACCACACGCTATGGTACGAACCGTAGTTACTAAACGCTTGTACGGAATAATGGTACAAACATATTAATACTATAAATTTATGGCATTAAAAACTTCAAGAGAAACAGAACCAAAAAGCGGGAGATTTGAATGACAAATCGGGAGGGCGGGAGAAAGGTTATAAAATCGGGAGTCTCCTGCCTAAAGCGGGAGGGTTGGCAGGTATGCACTAGAGGCAGCTAAAATGCACCATTTAGGTCTCAAGAACATAATTTTGAAAAACCTATTTTCAAATGAGGATGCTCCCATTTAAAACTTGAGTATAGCTCAGAAAGATTACACAAAATCAAACGCTTTCTCTCATATACCTTTTTTCCTATACTCACGACATCCTTTATCCCTGGCAGAATTCTACAATGTTCATCACTCTGATAAAATTGTTTCACTAAATCAATAGTTTCAAAGCTTAGCTGTTTCCCTTGCTTAGGGTCTGGTTTGCCTAAAAAAAAACCTTGTCTTTAAACACACGTTGAGCCTTACGAACAGAATAATCAGATGTGTTAAAAGTTTATTTTATTTTTTTTCTTGACCACAACAGAGAAGCTGGTATTGTCAACATTTGAAAGCGTTTTTTTTCTTGATGCACCTATAATTTCCTTTTTAATAATGTTCACTGGTTTATCCATGTCTTCACTGTTTTGCAACATACTTTTTTCCAACAAGTTTTTTTCTTCTGGTAGATCAACTTCAAGAACAGTTTCAATTTTTGATTTTACTTTTTCATGAACTTTTTGTAGCTTTTCTTTAGCATAACTTTATTTGCTATGATGACCAAGTGCATGTAATTTCATTGGTGAACATCCAATTTCATGAAAGGAAGAATTTAGCTCGTCAATTACACATCCCAATAATTGACCACACAAGAGAATTTTTTTTGCATTGCATTTTCTGGGGAAGAAAATAAAACACCTAGGTAATTGCTTGTGTGCTTGAAAAATACTTTATTTATTTCTGCATTCACTGAAATATTTACAATAAACAAAAGTCCTGGGTATAAGTTCCCTCCATCTCTTTAAATATTACGTGTCGTTTTTGCCCAGTGGTTGACCAGGCATGTCTAGAGAATGACCATTTCCCACCCAGTAATTGACCATTTTAGTTTTCATTGCAATTTTATGCCCTTATATAATCAAAACTGTAATGTAACAAGTACATAAATACACTTACATAATATGACAACAAAACATTAAAAAAAAAACTTTAATTAACTTAGATCACCCTACAATATATATTTTTCATACATAAATACAGAAAATTAGTAATTGCCCTGTGAATTACAAAAAAAAATACATGACCTTAGTAAAAAACTATTTAGATTGGCTCTCACACTTTGCACAGTGTTGTGTGAAGGTTCATTAAAATATTTGCACAGTTACAAACAGGAAGAACATGAGTGTTTTAATGTTGATTTTACACTCATGCTTACACACCACTTAACAAAGGTTGGCAATTGGCTTTGAAAATTTATACTTGATACGATCACCCACTGTTATAATTTGAGGCATTTCAAGTTTTTTTAGAATCTGTTTTTTTTCTACAACACTGACATCTTTATCATTTACTTTGAATACTGTCCCAATCTCATTACATGAATTCAAAGCCATAACCTCGATTTCCCCACAAAGAGTGTTTTGAACAATACATAACTTACATATTTATGAGAAACTTTTTTCCCTGGAAAAGACACCAAAACAAAGTCTCCTTTACTGTAGTCTTTTAAGTCAACAGTCATTGGAAGTACGTAGTTCTCGTCTTGCAGCAGTAGGCTTTATGTATTCCATCTCTTCTTCGGTGTCAGTCTCGTTGTATTCACTTTCCCCACTTTCAACCCATTCCTCTGCGTCGGTTTCAGAACTACTGTCCTTGCAAATTTTAGATTTCTTCTTTTTTGTTGCATTTTTGGGTTTTGCCTTCAATTCTTGTTTTTGTTTTCGTAACATTTCCCTTTTCTTTTTCTTTTCTTCTTGTTCATCTTTTAGCTTTTCTTTCTCTTGCCAATATGACAACCACTTCTGAGATGTTGCTGCATGTGGCAGCCTCTCTTTTTTTATTCGTTTTGTGGATTTTTGAGGGGATTCAGTAGGCCATAAGACATGGTACAGAAAACTGGGGCTCACTGAATGGTCACTAATAACACAATGGCGTTTTGGAGTTGTACGTTGCTCATTTTGACTGGGCTCGGATGTGTCCAAGTTCTCATTTGGCTGGTCTAGAAATGTGTTGCAGTTTGTGAAAGCCTCGGTTTCTCCAATATTTTCCAATCGAGAATCTTTGGAAGTCGTAGGTTGAACATCAAGAGACACATCTCTGAAGCTGGAGTTTTCAGAATTTATGCAATCTTCTGACCCAACATATCTCAACCGCAATTTCTTCCATACATCAAATAGCTCTTTGGCAGAATCTTCCCCAGTCCAGCCAGTAGGAAAACTCTTTCTGAATTCTTCTGCTCTTTCAGGTTTCATAACCGACTCGAAGTACAGTAAATTTTCAATTTTAAACTCTGTAGGTTTTATGATGGTATTCCCTTCACTTCCGACAACTCTTGTTTCATGTGTCATACATTTTTGATAGTCGATAGCATTGGCATCAAAAGGAAAAATACCACATTTTCGGAAGCCATTTTTTACAGTTTCTTCTGTAACTTGGCTAACAGCAGTTTCTAATAAAGAGCCAAACATAGCTCTTGTCAGTGCCCTGTTATTGTTGTTTTTCTTCCAATTATACACAACATGTTTCCAGTTATTTTTAAGTGACCTAAAAACCGACACATCTGCTGGTTGCAAAATGTGTGTAGCATTTGGCAACAATGCAAAGAGTAAAATCCCATTATCTTTACAAAATTTTGACACATTATAAGTCAAGTGTGATCGGTGACCATCAATAAGGAATAAAATAGGAAATTTTATATTTTTCCTTTTGAGGAAAGGAAGAAATGTATTACACACATAACCATAAAATGTTTGACCAGTCATCCACCCTGACTTTGATCTTCCAGCTACCCACTCTGGATTCAGACCCCGCACTACTTCAGCAGGAATGCGTTCATATGGATATATTATCATTGGGGGCAAAATACTGCCATTTGCACTAAGGGTCATCAAAACCGTTAAGCATTCTTTGTCGGGGCCACTTTTCACTTCATACATTTCCTTCATTCCTTTAGGCCCAAGTACCAGACCAGTTTTCGGATTGGTCAAGAAACCAGACTCATCCGAATTATAAATTCTTTCTGGCATTTGTAGTATCCAAAGCATTTTCGTTCATCAAGTATTCATTCAACTCATTATGCCATTGTCTAATACTCTGTTCTGTCACATGTGCTCTTCCTAAATTTATGCTTTCTGCATGACGTTGACAAATATCAGGATGTCTCTTTAAGAATAGGTTGAACCATTTCTCACCAGGTACTTGGTTTTTAAAGGTTCGTTGTCTGCTATCATTTGCTATAATTTCCCCAACGGTTTCTACTAGTGCTCTTTTGTTTAAAGGAATACCCTTCTTAGCATTTGCCATTATCCATCTACATAAAATATTTTCCTCTTGTGGTGTCAAAATTGTAGGAGGCCCCATTCTCCTAGCAACAGGAACTTTTTCATTTTGTTTATTAATGTAGAGTGAGGTACATTGTACTTTCTTTCAGCTTCCCTTATTTTGCCACCATCCCTTACAAACTGAAGAGCTTCCCTTAAGTCATCTTTAGAGTACTTAAAGAAAGATTTTTTTACCTGTTTTGCAGCCATTTTCAGTGACAGTCATTGGAATGCCAACTGGAAAAAAAATAATTTTTTCAGTATTTGTGATTTGTAAGCACAGTTATTTAAAATGCTGGAATGAACATCCATCCTAATCGCTAATACTGAAATAGATGATTGATTATTATGGATTACGATGTAGGTAAAGAACACATCCTGGACATGCTGCCTAGCAAATAAATTTCATAGCCTTTTATACTATATATTTATTTATATACTAATAGGCCTACACACAAATGAATTTTATATTTAATAACATCGGTAAAAGCAACATTTTTTAAAAATTTATTTTTAAATGCAAATGAAAATATTAAGTATATAGCCATTAGTTGACCAGTAAACAGCCAATAATTGACCACATGGTCAACCATTAGAATGAAAAGGTTTTCTGGTGTTATTTTTTGTTGGTAAGATCAAGTATGAAATATTATGGAGCTATGAACTTTAAATAATCAAATATTGGTGAAAGACCAAAAAACCTAGTAATTGACCAAAATGGTCAATCAGTGGTCAACTGTACTTTTATTGTAACCACTAATTGACCACTTAGGTTTTTAGGTTAAGGTCACTACTACTAATGGTTTTGACACAAACATTGTATGACTCTTTGTACATTTTTCTTCATTACTCAATAAAAACATACATAAATACATCAATTATAAAATAAGATGGTAATGGATAAATGTTACTGGTGCATCCTTACCTGGCTTATTGCATGAGGGCTCCTCTAAGTGAGCATGTGCTGTAAGAAAATTCAAGATGGCTCTGCAGACACGCATCTTTTTCCTGTCAAGTTATTTTGTTTCCTGTTCATTTATTGGTAGCATAGAAACATCTGGAACCAGTCAGAATTGTTCTGTCTTCATTTACATATCTAATATTTTTATTTAAAACTGGAAATGGTCAACCACTGGTGGGTGGTCAACTATTAGCACATCTACCCTATTTTTTTGAAGTTGGTTTAGTTCATCTCTAAATTTTAGTCCTATATCCTTTGTTTGTCCATTCTCGTGCTCATCATTACTTTCAACCTTGTCAGCTTCGTTATCTTTTAAAAGTTTATTCCTGCAAAATGCACAAAGTTTCTGACCAGGTTTAACCTTGTACCCTTTTGATAAGATGATTCTACTCTGTTGTACAGTTAAAACATGAAGTGCTTTTTTAATAACAGTTTTATGTCTTTTGAAAGGATCACAACACACCTTTTGTAAAAATTCATACTTCTTTTAAAACACACTTTCATGGTGAAGGCAAACAGTTGTTAACTTGTTGGATTCACATCTTAATGTCAAAAGATTCAAATATTCTTCAGAAAGTTTTTCAATACCTTGTATAGACTTGTCCTTGACATAGTGTAACATATGGCAATCACTTTCAGTAGTTTCTCCAACACTGCACTTTTTCTCCATTGTTCAACAAAATATAACAACAATGCACTTTGGTACTCACTTAGTTTAATAAAAACACATAAATACTATCAATAACACTCATTTACTGAAATGCTTAATTGACTGTTATGTATAAGCACCAATCTTACTTCTTTCATGGCAACTGCCTGTGACGGACTGACATGGACGCTATATTAAATAATGCTGCTGTGAGGGGAAGGCAGGTTCGGACATGCACAAGGTCACACACAGCCCGCCTAATTCTCTCTCTATGCACGGATTGTATCAGTTGCTGGCCTTATGGCTTATCTCCTGGGAAGATCTTGCATCTGGATCTGGAAGAGGGCGAGCACAGAAGACGGGGGAAGGGGTGTGTGAAGTCTGCAGCCAGGCACAAACACAAAAAAATAGGTAAACTACACTGGCAGTTGTTTATGTATTTGCGAGTGGAAAAGGAACAGGATGGTGTCATGGCACGAATGCAGGGCTTTGACAGCGTGGGAAACAGGAAGCAGCAAGTAAGGTAATTTATTTTATAAAAAAGTGTGTGGGATACCAAAAGAAAAATTTGGTATTTTAATCATTTGTATATAATTCAGAAACACAGTCAGGAAAATAGCGGCCAAAGCAGCTTTTTAATCAAAATTAAATAATTAACTCATTTTTGTGTTTTGAAGTGAAAAAAATTATCAAAGGAGTAAAAAAACCACGAATCTTACTGTTTAATGTGGTAGAATATATCTTTTAGAACAAAAATAAAACAGAGATTTCATGATTATACTTTTTCCTTTATGAGATTTACCATTTTCCGTAAAACTCTACATTTTGTTTCGATAATCATAAAAATTACACTTTGAGATTTTTTTATGGTTCCAAATAAACACTTAGTAGTTTTGTTCATTTTTTATATTATTCCTGCTACATTGATCCAAACATAAAAAAATTTTCAGACAAAATGGTTAGTAAATAAAAAAAATATGAATTTTTTTCCATCGGACAACACATCTAGTTAACGGCGGCCAGATGATTAAAATGCCAATAATCCATAAACTTTAAGGGGCTGTAAAATCTAAACCATTCGAGATAGAGCAAAACAAATTGGTATGGTTACTTACATCAATAAATTGAACAACCATGCCAAGTTTCGTCAAAATCTGAGACGGTGGGTGTCAAAAATAGTTTTTTTTGGTTGATTTGGTATGGAATGACCCAGCTATATAATAAGCTGATCTACTGCAGTACTGAGAAGACATAATGTTTATTCCTTTAACAAATACTTGTAAAAGCTGGGGAAGGCAGGGTCGTAAAAGCTGGGGAAGGCAGGGTCTTTCAATGTTACAATCTACACACAAAAAATACCTAAATTAAATAATTACATTCAATACTGCTGGTTGTAATATATATGACATTAGGTGACTACATAGCATTGTTTTTTTTTAATTTATTTATTTTTAAATGTATTAACTTATTTTAAAGTTAAGAGTGGCTATTATGGCAAATGGTCATAAATTGTATACTTAAGTACTAGGTTCACAAAAGAAATATATATTTTTTCCTTCAGTTTTTAAACTTTTGCTTGTCCGTGTATTTTCAGAACTGCAGAAAATTGAAATTCTTGATGTGCAGGCAAACTCTGTTTACACAAGCTGTGATAATATTAGTCTCGCTTGCACAGTACGTCCGAAAAAGAGTATTATTTGGTGGACTTCAGGAGCGAGTAATATCACAGGAGAAGACAGGTATGCCTGTAAACTATAATTATAATTATTGTGAATTATATTTCTTAGAATAGAGCATACTGTGATGTGTTGTAAATACAGTAGAACCCCGATTATCCGCGACTCGATCATCCGATTCGCGGATTAACCGCGATTTATGTCCGTCAAGCTTACTTCTCCGTTATTTTATTAGCACCGACTGTACTGAAGTGTGTGTGTTGCAACTAGTGCTTGGCACGCAAGATAAATTCAGCCTATCACTTGCTGACGCGGCGCAGTGATACGACTGTGTTTGTTTATTTCAAAACTCAGCTAAGAGTGAACGGAGAATAGATATAACGACCCCTCACAGTTTCCGAGATTAGGGTCGTTATAGAGAGGTGGTCGTTATAAGATTTCCGACCCATATGCAACCCTATGTCATAATAGGCCGTTTTTGCACTAAGTCCACGTTCAGCAAGCTAAAAATAAAAAAATCTAACATTTAAAATTCATATAAATAAAGAGGGATAAAAACACAGTAAATTATACGACAGAGACAGAGACAGAGACACCGTTTCAAAACCATGAAATCAAGTCTCAATGCACTGGTATGAAAAATCTTATCTCGAAAAATTTTTTAACGGCAGTCGTTCTGTAAAACAATAACCAGCCCGATGGTGTTACTGACAGCAGAGCAATGAGCTAAGTGTGGCAGCGTCGCTTACGAGCAATGAAAAGAATGCGTGACCTTGGCAGCTATCAGCTGTCTTGGGCCCTCGGACTGGTCGGGCGGCTAGCCACACACCTCGGTGCAAAAACGACTCGCGTGCCCACGTCTCAGCACACTGCTGTCCAGCACTAAGCAGCCCGCTTCTATGTCAACAACGCACACACACACAAAGCATATGTATATATGTAATCTCCGAATGTCCACAGATGGCTGTCTGTGGGCTAATGACCTTTAAGGCAAGCATGACTCTGCTAACCGCGATTTTTGATTATCCGACTCACTTGTCCCCTTCATTAACACGGATAATCGGGGTTCTACTGTATGTCAGTTCAATAAGTTAGGTTTTTAACTGATGATAATGGAATGAAAAGAAAGGTGAATGTAGCACAATTTTGCATAGAAAGGCTTAAGATGACTTGACTTGTAATTTAATATTGGATTCGAAACAACTTGGGTACCATCTGATGGCTTGACACAAACCATCGCCCATGCATCATTACATGAGAATGACTCCTTGGCATGCATGGTATGACATATTTTTTAACTGGAATTCATTCAGTGATTATAGAGTCCCACATAACCTCCATTGATGACATTGAAGATTACCAAAAACACTATAACTATGAACGTCCAGACATGTCGGAAAGTTTAAATTTACTGTACTATGTTATTATTCTAAAGTGTTATGTACATATTAAATGAATAAAGATATGTAGGTAAAGAACAGAGTATTGTCAGTAGCATAGTGATAAATAATAATTAACAAATGCAAATCTACAGACGTTGAGGGAGACTTTATGAAACTATCTAGTGAATCTGAGTGTTTATAATGACCAAGTATTTTCAGTTAAATAAATAAAGATAAAAACCATTTTATATGTTACTAGCTGACCTGTGCGAATATTTCGCACAGAATTGTGATCAACGTCAAACAGACTGTTAATAGATGGCATGTTCGTTGAATATATTTTCATTACTAATGCCATCAACAAATTACATTCCCAATGAAAATATGTTTATTTTATAAAAAAGTTGGTTAATCGTTTTTTGAACTAAAACATTAGTTTTAAAATTTCGTATATTTTTCGTCAATAGTGAGGAACATAAACCTTAAAATTATGATTTAATAATTATACTTGATGAAGAATTAGAGGAGATAGGGCATCACAAAAAACACCTTTGAGAAATAATATATATGATGATTGTAGGTTATGTTTGTGATACAAAATATCAACAGTAATTTCAAAAGTACTTAAGTTACTTATAAGAAAAGTCTAATGTGCCAGAAGTTTTGGTTAAGTGGTTTTTTGGTGGAATTTCTTGGTTAAGTTGAAGGATCCTTTAACATTTCTTTATCATAAGTTCTGTTTATTATGACGGAAGTGCAATTTAAAAAACGAAATATGTAAATGCTGATGTTTCAAGTGGATATCCGATTTGATATTTATCGACTCTGATTCGATATGTATCAAAAAATCAATGCATCCATTAAAGGACCTCTTTTTAGATTACTTTAAATCTCAAATTCAAGAGAAGTGGTACATTTTTAGACAGTGGGCCTATTTTTCGTCATTAGCCGGCACAATGTTGGCCTCAGAAGTAAATAAATACAAGACTTCTTGCAAGTAGGATTAAACTATTTTCATAGTTTACAATAAATCTCTTCTCTGGGAAACAAAAAAAAAGTGGCAAGAGAGAACAATTTCCAGTTTGTGTGGGTACATGATGCAAAAATATCTGTAATAAATGATCAGGGGAAACCAGCAATAAGACATCCATCAGATCTTAAATTTTTGGTACCTTCTAGAGTTTCTAGTTTAATCTTAAAGTTTAAAATTTTTCATATGAATGAATTTTCACAATCATTAGATGGAGACATTTTCACATGGGACTCTGTCTTCACTTTTCCGTATTAGATGGAACATTTACAGATAATCATATTAGCAGTATAAGCAAAAACTTAAATGAGTTAGTTCTTGGTCTGTTGTCAGATATTAGAGTAAAATTTGATATTATAGTTCTAACTGAAACTTGGCTAAGCGGGCAGAGTTCGCTGTACTCCATTGTGGACTAGAGCGCTTACTTTAGCGAAGCAATACATAAAAGTGATGGGGTAGCAGTGTTTGTCAGGAGCGAGCTGGCTGCTGACCTAGAGATTGTCCTTGAGAGAGCAGTCTGCTTGCGTGTCAATGTTGCACTCGGTTTCAAATCATGCTTCACTTTTAGCAGTCTAGAGATCTCCTTCTGGATGTCTGGACGACTTCCTAGATTCTTTAGTGTGTTCAAAATAGCACACGGTTAATGCTTGTTGGAGACGTTAATATGAATATATGTATGACCTTTTGCGATAAATCTACAGAAAAATATTTGAATATTTTAGCTAAACTTGGCTTGAAATTTTGTGTAAATAACCTGCATGCATAATTTTTTTCTCACAAACCTGTATAGATCACAAAAATTCAAAATAAGCCATACAAATACCACTTTCTGCCACTCATGTTGAACGAGAAAAGTTATAACATCAAAGAACTGAAGTCCAGAAAATGTGCACATCTGACTTGGACTTAATCACAGAAAGGATATTTCCCCACAGGAGAAGGATTCTCAAAAGAATGGGTGTTCCCCACAGAAAGGGGATTTACAGTACAGTCAGGGATTTCCCACAAAATAGAATTTTTTTTTAAAATTACAAATTTATTGATTTTTTTTTTTACACTTCGACTATAATTTACTAGTTAATTTAATTTGAGAGGAGTATTTAGTTGGGTATAATTTACAACTTTTTCAAATAATTTAAATGATAAGATCTTTATTAGTATATAATTATTTGTTCTTTTATCATAAGAAATATTAATTAGCAAACTATTGTGATTTTCATTAAAATTTATTAAGATATTCTATTAAAAAAATCCACTTGATTAAACCATGGTTTAAACCATTGTTGTTTAAATCAGCAAACTATGATTTATCTTATATTTATATTCATGCTTTTTTAACTTTCAAAATTGTAATAACTAATATAAGCTTTCTTAAGTAATTTTTTGTATTTATTTTACAATTTGTACCTTTTTTTAAAGTTTAACATTAGTATACTGTACATAGATTAACTGATTAGAATCACTTGCACACAAACTTGCTCTTGTGAGTGCGAAATTTCCTGTTTAATTTAGTGAATTATTGTGAAAGTTGTAAAAAAAGAGAGGAAAATAGAATTTAAAAAAAGTAAAAATCTGCAATATTTTGTTAGTTTTGTTGCTTAAAATTTTACGTGGAAAATGTGGAAATTTTCCCGCAGTTATACACATATTTGTAAAGTGTGTATTGTGATGATAATATTATGTCTTTTTGTATTATACAATAAATTATTGTTTCATACCAAATATTGCAAATGTGACTTTTATTTTTATTACATCAGAACTAATTCTAGCCCATGGACATTTATTCATAATAAAGTAGACCTATTCTGGGATTGAAATGTACTTTAAATGACTTCAGATGTGTGTCAGTTTCATCCAATTATAATTGAATGTGAAAATAAAGGTTATCATTTTTCCCCCTCCGCATCTCGCAAATCTATCCAAAATTCATGCCATGTAGGTAAACAAGTATTGATAATATCCTTGAATACAATACACACTATTAAAACCCATACCAGTATTGTTTAATAAACAATATGACAGAAAAAATATAGTTGCTAAAGAATATTTTGTGATAAATATCTAGATTTTTTCCCCTAGAAACAGCAACTCTACAAAATTATCCATTTTCTCCAGCAGTATTTGCCAAAGATTTGTCCCATTTAATTTTATTATTCGTAATGACTTGTAGTGATTATAAAAATCAATGTACATATTCT
Source organism: Bacillus rossius redtenbacheri (assembly GCF_032445375.1). NCBI lineage: Eukaryota > Metazoa > Arthropoda > Insecta > Phasmatodea > Bacillidae > Bacillus > Bacillus rossius. The sequence goes on along the minus strand of NC_086331.1, from coordinate 9,737,364 downwards.
TAAATTACTTTTTGAATCAATAAACATTGCACAAAATTTATTTAAATCTCTAGTTTATAAAAATGTGATATGAGTTTGAGCTAAATAAGTAGAAATGGTAGGAAAAAAACCTTAAATATTCTGGGAATTTTTAATACCAATGTCATGAATGTGTAAAACTTAACATAAATAATTATGTCTTTGTTTATAGATAAAAGTACCTACTTATTTTCAGAATAAATTATTGAAGATGCTGTTAGTGAAGTCTCGTAGCATAGGTTATTCCATAGAAAACCATCCTTACCTTCTGCCATGGCAGCTTGGGCAGCATTTTTGTTGGAAGCTTTTAGTGGAGTCTGTACAAAACCTTCCATCGTGGCATACGAGCTTAAGAAATTGTGCCTGCAACAGATACAAATGTTATTAAAATGTACGTAATTTTGATTTTACAGTTTAAGAAAAATCTTAGGCAAGTTTGTAGCCTGCTTTTATTTCTTTGGAATCTTCCAAAACTACAGGTGAATGTGTAAAATAGAAACCTTAAGTCGGTAAAGGATTTTCTGACTGTGTGTCTCAAGTAATTCTTCTTCAACGTATAGAATTTTCATCTAACTTCACTACAACCGAACATAATTTACTATAGATAATGAGAGGATTTGAAATCTCAATCTTGTAATGTTAAAAAATTGTATACTTATGTAGGGATTCATAAATTATTTTATTAAACTTTCTGAAAGCTTACGTTAGGAAGCCCGAGGTGAATGTGGAAACTAGAAACCTTAAGTCGGTAAAGGATTTTCTGACTATGTGTCTCAGATAATTCTTCTTCAACGTATAGAATTTTCATCTAACTTCACTACAACCGAACATAATTTACTTTAGATAATGAGAGTATTTGAAATCTCAATCTTGTAATGTTAAAAAATTGTATACTCATGTAGGGATTCATAAATTATTTTATTAAACTTTCTGAAAGCATACGTTAGGAAGCCCGACTAGTGGTAGCATCCTACTGATGTATGCTGCTTTAAATGGTGTTTCTGTTTATATTTTTAGAGAACCATTTAACTATTAATGCATACAAGGAGAAAAGGTTTTTTATATCCATGCACATATCACTAAAAATCATTTTATCAAACTTTCAGTTATTTATGTATTGTATAGATTTGAGTGACTTATTACTAGAGACCTGCAAAATTCGGGGTTTCGATGGCCTTCAGGACAGACTGCACATACCCCTGTACACTCGGGCAAATAACGCAAGTTCATTGGCTGCCGACTTGTAAGTCGTCTCAGCTGGTTTGTCTGTGATTTGATCCTTCTTTGGTTGAGGGTTTATAACTGGTTGAGATTCGTCCAGATGAACAGTAAGCCAATAGAAAAATTATCTAAGAGGTATATGTGTTTGAATTCTAGCCTATCACCGAATGAATCCACGAATTTTGCAGGTCTCTAGTTATTACAAAAAGACTTAGGAAACTTTAAAAATTGGATGCAGCAATCAGTTCTAGTATGTTCATGTATTTGGTTGTAATATCAAAAATTATTGTTCATTAAACTCTTTATAAGTGTTATGTTACAATTTTTTTTATTAACTGTGGTTTGTTTCTAGATATTTGGAGGATGGTGATGTCTTGAAGCATGTTTTACACGTGGGATGTTCGTCATTTGAAGATACTGAAAATTTTACATGTCATGCTGCTCCCTTCGATGATCAAGATAAAGAAATTGCTCAAACCATCAGGCTTGACAGAAATGGTATTAATTTCAGTGTAATACACATTTTAGTTGATTTCACTTCCTGCATTGCTTTTAAATGAGATGAGAAGATCAATACACCAATCCCTCATTTAGCATGACTAATACGTTCCTAAAAATGTTCTTGTTATTCAAAATCATGTATTCTGAAGCATTAGTCTCTATAAATAGCAAGGCTAAGTGTTTCAAAATGTGTAGAAAAATATTCTTTACATTATATAAATGAGTAGAATAACACTCAACGATAAATAAGTCACACCATTTTATCTTTATAAGCCTACAATAAACTATAGTGAAACTCATTCAAATTGTTCCCGCACAATACAATTTCTCATCTCACATGATCAGATGTTTTAGTCCTGCCATTTTCTCCATATTATGTGGGTTATTATTTTCCATCTAAGAAGTTCCTTGTAAAATTAGTTTCCCGTATAAAACAATGTTTTTTTTTTTTTAAGTTGAAATGCATTATTCTTTAAGAAATTATAGTTTTATTATTTATTTAACAAAATTACAAAATAGTTCAACATGTAAATTCTCTTTACAGGTTTTCAAACGTTACAACCTCAATTTGTTCCACGTCCACCGCTGTTGTGCAATGCTTATAAAATTGAAGCCAGTGCTGGTTGACATCATGCTAGTTAGGTTGATGCCTGTACAGAGTGTGTGCATGAAGTTGATTATTGGTATCGATAGCTCGCTTCTGTGCAACTGTGGTTGGCATCATGTGCTGTTAGGTTGATGACCGTATAGAGTTCGCACACATAGTTGACTATCAATATAGGTAACTTGCGGACTGCTGCACCAAATGCACTCTGTCTTTTGCCGAGTAGTGTTATTTCACAGCTCATTACGTTAGTGCCGTATTGCATCGGTGTTACGGTTTTTGTTAATTTAAAGATGATGCAAAATATGGTTTTTGTTTCGCAATAGTGGCGTTAACTAAGAGTGTGGTTAAACACGAAGTGTTTTCATTAAAAGAAAAGCTGGACATTATAAACAAAGTTAATTCCAACCCCAAAATTCCACGAACGGTGATCGCTAAAGAACTGTGAATACCACCATCAACACTGAATACCATTGTTGCCAAACAAGATAAAATATATTCCGAGGCTGGCAATATTTCGACATAAAAGGAAAGGAAGAGTGGGTGGAAAATTTGAAGAAATTGATAAAGCTTGCTTTGAATGGTTTGGATAGCATGCAGGAAACATACCATTGAGTGGCATGATTTTAAAAGGAAAAACGGAACAGATTGTGTTGACACTTAATGTTGAATTCAAAGCATCAAATGGTTGGCTTCACCAATTAAAGAATAGGACTGGCATTGTGTACCAGGCAATAAGTGGAGAATCTGAGAGTGTGGGTGGAGAATCAATAGATGCATGGAAAGTATTATTGCCTCAAATTCTATCTGAGTATGAAACGAAGGACATTTTCAATGTTGATGAGTTCGGCTTTTTCCCAAATGCTGCCTGGCAAGACGTGTGTTTTAAAAGGAGAGGCTTGCCATGGTAAACAAAGCAAGGATAGGCTCACTGTACTAGTGGGGGCCAACATGGTTGGGTCCGAGAAACTTCCACTTTTTGTAATTGGGAAGGCCAAAAATCCACAATGCTTTAAAAATGTGAAAACTTTACCATGTAGGTATACAAATAACAAAACAGCATGGATGACTTGTGGCATCTTTGAACAATATTTGCACTCCCTGGATGCCAAAAAATAACAAATGTTATTGTGTTTATAGAATCGTTTGCCTACTTTACTTTCTAAAACGGATGTTGCCTATCCTGACAGTTGGGTGAGTTTGGTGATAACTCATAAACAAAGAGAATATGTATTTACAAAACATGATGTTGCTTCTTTAAAGAGTGTTATTTTGAATAGATTGTGGCGCAAGATTACGATGCTCTAAATAAAAACGGCACTTGCCACGAAAGTATAACTTTGCAGTTCAGAAACATTATGTAATTTAGTGCACCCATGAATTAAAGTTAAAAGTCTGTCACAGAAATACAAATAATTTACAATTAAATATTGGCTTGTACAAATATACCCAAAAATTATTTATATTTTTACAAGATTTTACAAGATTTCCACTCGGTTTTGGAAAAAAGGAAGTTACTTAACAGTACAGTTAGTAGCTCTTATTTCACCACAACTACGTTCAATACGTCTGCTGAGGTTTCAGTATCTTGCAAAAAGGGAAATCTCAAAAGATTTGTTCAAAAGTTAACAGCTCTAAAATCCGAATTTTTTTTCGAAACTTCAACGTCCGCGATATTGTTCGCAGTTGTGTGGCAAACTCAAGTCGCGATCGCGTGACTAGTGCGAGCGAGTGACTTGGCAGCACTGCGTCAGCAAGGCAGCATGCAATTTGGCAATGCCGAGGCGCTGTGTTTACCGTTTGTCCGGCAAACTAGCGCCAGTTACAGCTTGCTGCTTGGCTACGATAGGAGTTGTTTTATCGTGTTTAGTAGTTAACCGTGTTGTTACACGAACGTGTTGCCATATTTGAAGACGGCAATGGCAAAAAGGCATTCCGATATAAAGATGGGTGGTAGCGAAAAAAAACGAAAACACTTAACATTATCAATAACTCAGAAGGTGGAATTATTGCGGAAACTAAACCAAAACAAGTGACACTTCAAGAGGCATTTAAAAATGCCATCATTCGTGCTGCTTCATCTCAGGAGAAGGAAAATCCTGCTCCCGGCCGATCACGAGACGTACGAGTTGACGGCGATATTGGCGGCGATGACGATGCACCATAAACATTCTCCAGATGTTTTACAGTATCAGTTGTTAAAAACAAATTATTTTGGCGATTGTTTCAGGTATTTATTTATGCTGCAGTGTTTATTTACGTTATGTACTTTGTTTTTTGTACTATGTTGCTTGAAATCCTTAATACATATGTTTATTGCAATATTGTGCTTACACCTAAGATGTGGGTTGGAATCTCATTCATGTTTTATTCACTTTGCATTTGTGTACAATGTAATTTATGTAATCATAAATAAAATTCATAGTGATTGAAAATAGGGAAATGTAAAGTGTGTTAATTCCATAGACAGCTTAAACATTTTATTTTTCTGTTCTAGTGCCATTGGAAATTGTTAGAATTCATGGAGATCATAAAAATCTTACACAACCAGCAACACTTACCTGTGAGGTGAAAGGCTTCCCTATTGTCGACATAAAATGGGAGAAACTTGGTGATACCGCCTCACAAAAGTAACTATCACCTATCTTTTCAAGTAATAGCAGTAATGGTTACTTTTTTATATAAAAGTTTCACATTGGAAAATATAGCTGTATTATAATAGTGTGTTTTTAATCTCTGATGGTGTAGTTAAAAAAAATGTTGAAAATGAGTTCATAACAGTGCTGAAAAGTGTAATTAATGATGGTGGTTGTGCTGTTGTTACTTAAAGACGTTGAAATTATCGGTTAATGTCTTATTTGCAAATTTAAGAGAGTAGCGAATACATCAGAATAATTCTTGATTACTGATGAAGTTTACTTTTGGCTGAAAATCAATTTAATGTAAGTAAGTATTAACACTACAATGGACTGTGTAAACAGCATTAATAAATTTTCTTCTATATTTTGAAAAATACAAAAACTGTGATTTTTTTAGTATTTCCAATTCGTTAAAAAATTACAACTGGTCCAATTACTATAAATCTTTTGATGTTAATGATCTTATTAATCAACTAAATACCTGTATTTGAAAAAAAAATGTCTTCATCCTGTTGTCTACTAAAAAGGCTTCTAAATATCCTCATTGGTGTTCAAGGGAATTAATACACACCCTTAAATCAAAGAAACATTTCCACAAATTTTTATAGAAGATAGAACATCATTTACTACTGTACCTATTTTTCTCATTACCAAAACATGTTAAAATTCGAATCAAGCATGACAAATATCATTGGACCCGAAATATCAACAATAATATAAAGAACAACTCAAAAATTTTGGTGCTATATCAAAATTATGAAAAATGACTGTAATAAACAACATTCACTAAAAATCAGTGATGATGTTTCAAGTGATCATGTCTTATTATCCAGTGTTTTTTGTTAGTATTGTTCTAGTATTTATGTCATATCAAGCCATAATCCCTGAATACCCTTCACCACAAGTACCTTTGACACAATATCTATACTTACCATTTCTGAAAGCCTTGTACTGTCGGTTTAATAATGCCCTAAAATCTTCAAGGACAAAAAGGTCCTGATGGCATACCATATTTCATTCTAAAAGGTTGCTCTAAACTACTAGTACCATTTTAAAAACATTTATTTAGTTCTATTTTAAAATCTCAAGTTTTTCAGAATAAAAGGAAAATTGCCAAAGTAATTCCTGTTTACAAAAATGGTTCTAAATTAAATGTTTTTAATTACAAACCTATATCTCTAGTGAACAGATTTTCTAAAATTTTTGAAAAGATTTTTTCTCAAAATTTTAAATTTTCAAATAAAAAATAAATTATCCAATAATCAACATGGGCTCAGAGCAGGAATGACTACTTCTACTAATTTCGTAATCATTTTCCTTAATCCTACTTAGAAGTCATTAATAGTTGGCATGCTTGCTATTATGATCTTGCTAAAGCATTTGATAACCGTTAATCATTGAATACTGCTTGGAAAGTTATCAAATTTTGGTTTAATTGGCAATTATGTCTATTGGTTCTTTAGCTATCTAAATAACAGAACTTCCTACGTATACATTAATAACAGCAATTCCTCCTTGTGTAAAGCTAGCTTAGGAGTCCACTATTTCAAAATGAGGTAAATTAAATTAATATGTGGTGCAAACTAAATTTAGTTACTTGCAATATATATATATATATATATATATATATATATATATATATATATATATATATATATATTACCAGGAAATAAAAATATGTTAGTTATGACTGTAAATTATAAAACACTTCAATTTTCCAAATAAAAAAAAATTAGTAATGATCTTGGCATCATTTTAGATTCAAAATTATACTTTCATCAGCACATTGAATATTTAATTTTCAATTCCCAAAAAACCCTAGCTCTAATTAAGTACATCACTTTTCATGCTACTATTTTCGATTCTATTCTCTCACTCCCATTTGATTTTAATCAGCTCTAAATTAGAATACTGCTCAATAATTTGGAATAGAATCAATACATCTGATAGTGTCAAAATAGAATACATTGAAAACAAAATTTTAAAACTAATAATTCTAAAGAATTTCCCTCAAAATACTTTAATTTCCCTTTCAGATTACAAAGACTCACTTTTTGTTTATAAATGTTATAATAATTTCAAAATCAGTTGCAAATATATTTTAGATAATACTGGCCTAAGGGTGCCCCAATTCAATAGTCGCTTATTATCAGCTTTTGTGTGCAGTCCACAATAACAATGATATTATTTACCGATTAATTTCAAACTCTAAACAAATTTGATATGAATTTAGATGGTTAAAACATTTATACTTTGCTTATATTTACCTTAAAGTTAATGTTACTGTGCTAAATTAGCTTTATGTTTTGCTGTTATGCTATTATTCTATGTTACTTTCTTTTTTTAAATGGTCCATGTCCCTGTCTGTTTGTCATTTTATCTCTGTTATTTTTATGATTGTATGTGTGTCTGTTGTAGTCCCTGCAAGTGCGTGGTTTAGGCTGCTTAGCTGGTTGCCCAGTTGTGGTAGTGACCACTTTTTAGGGGGGTTTTCCTTTCGAGTGGTGCCTGCCTGCTTGCTAACAGTTAACGATTGACCATATTTTTATTATTTTATTAAAATTAGCTACAGTTTATATATTTGTGTGGAAAATAGTTGTTAATTGATGCAATTAAATTGTAAGTACCATAAATTTTGATGTGAATAGTGCCATTGAAAATGTAAATAATTAATCTCTATCTTTACCAAATAAGCAAGAAGTTTCCCTTCTGTCGTCCGTGGACTCTACGTACACACTTTTTTTTGTTAAAATTAAATTGTGGGTTTTATTTTTTCATAAAGTTTTACTGAGCCATTAAGTAATTATATTGACTTGTTGATTATGGTTAATTTACTGGCTTTTTTTTAAGATCTTGGTACCTATAACTTTTACTTTTTCCATTTAGCAGGTAATAATCAATTTAGTTATAATTTTTGCATAGTATAAGACTCATTGATTAATGTCATTGAAATTAATTTTTAAAAAAAAATTTTGGCATTGCAGGCAATTGATTACTGGTTGGGAATATGTAGAAACTTGAAAAATGGTTTGATATATGCAAAAGTACATCAGTAACTCCCACATTTATATCGCTATCCCATCATTGTTAAAGCCATCTTTCATAACTTCATCAAGTCATCAGAATTTTTTGGACTATTCTTGATCCTATGGTTGACGTGTTTTATACTATGCTTTGATGGAAAACGTGGCTTGCTTATGATAGCAGGTACAAGCAAGACGTAGTAATAGATACTCATATAACATTTGTAAATTGTGTGGTAATGGTAACAAATATGTCCCCTTTGGTTTTAAGTGTGGTATGCATGATCATTTTAGGTACATTTTTTCTGCATACATTTTTTTGGTGGTGATTTGTGAAGACTATATTTTTTCAACAGTAATTTTTTTTACTGGTATGCATGTGGTTCTTTGAAAGATCTATATACTTCAACTATAAGCAAATATATCTACAGGAAACTATAAAAAAAGTATGTGTTGTAGTTTATGGTACTTTTTGATGTAATTTGTGTTTTAATCGTAATAAAATGTACTTCACAGGCATTCCTACACAGTTAATATTACGAAAGGAGAAAATGGAACATGGGTTAAATCAGAATTAATATTTTCTACAACGAGTCGTAAGGATAATGGCACATACCTGTGCATGGCTGTGGGACGGGAGAATACAGTAAATGCATCTGCAGATCTTTTTGTACATGGTAAGTGTTCCCTTCATGTGCATAATATCTTAATTGTTAAGATTGATTCAAGTGTAAAGCAGCGAACTTCTTGTGCAGGTCAGCCGCAAGTGAAAATAGATCACGTGAAAGCCGTTGGTGCCCACAGTATATTTCTGAATTGGACTGTTAATGATGGGAATGATGCAGTCATACGTTTCGTTGTACAGGTATGTAATTCACTAGTTATGCAGAAGAGTTGTTAACTCTTCAAAAAATTTTTATCCACGCCATTACTGAAATTCATTTTACAAGGCATGCTGATGAATGAGTTATGCTTAATGTCTTGTCGACATTAGAAACATGTCATAATGATGAGGGTTGCTTGAAGTGAATTCTTTGACATGAATATCTGAGCATGACTACATGATATTTTGACAGCTTATTTTTACATTTTTTTTGCTGTTATTGATTTTAATTAAATTATGAATGTGTATGCTCACTTAATTCAAGTTTCTTTGCGGCTTGGGCTAGGCTCTCACAGCCAACGGAGGGAGAGAGTGGAAAAGGGGGGGGGGGGAGGGGGCAGAATGCATGTAGCGGCAAGCAGTTGTTTTGAAAGCACTGCGAACAGATGAGAGCTGACACATCTGTGAAACTTGGGTGTGCGTGGAGAGCATTCGAGTTTTGAGAATGCTCTTACCCATCAGTGTTCTACATATTTAAATTGTCAGTCATCGCAAAATGTAAGGTCAGAATTAAAGGATTCATGCTATCAAATGTTAGAACTCTGTAACCAAGTTGTGATGTTGCAAGACCCTTGCCCTTGCCAAGATGATTTATTGAGAAATTTATGTTTGTACTGCAATATTTATTATTCACACATTGTTTTATATTTACGAATAATCAATGATTATGATTTAAAATTATTAATAATTATCTGTTTTATGTATGTAACCATATCAACAAGACAACTTTCAATCTTAAAATTTACTGGTTTAAGAGCATGCATTGCTAGTTTTTTTTTTTTAAATTTCTTTTATTTTACACAACTTTTTAATGGTTCTATGTATATTTCTCTCTTTTTTATTTTACTTTTTTGTATCAATTTTTCTTGGATTCTGTGAGTGTGAAAAAAAAATTCAATTGTATGTTAAAATTCCGTTAGAAAAATATTTGATATACATGAATATTGTGATATTTTATACAAAATTTGATTTGAGTAGAAAAAAAACTCTATTCATAGAAGCCTAATCACACGTTTGTATTTTTATTGTTGAGTCATTGTGAACAGACATACTATCAGCATTTTTAAATGTCATAAAAACTTTACATTGTACCAACATTATATATCTTTAACCATGCCATCTTTGCTATTTTAAATTTGTAAAATAGCAGATTTACTATTACTTCTTTGAAATTTTTAAGTACTTTTTTTATATGATGTGTTAGTTCATTTGTGGGCCTACTCATATGAATATTAAAAATTCATGTTTTTATACATTTTTGACATTTATTAATTTGTTCTACTTGAAGTTTAATTGCACATAGTTAAACCACTCATTAAAAAGAGTACTTAAGTTATAACGGTTCGTTACATAAAAAAATAAAAACAGAGATGTTAAGCGCCAATTGTAGTTTTTGTTTTATTTTTTTTAAATAGAATGCTGCACAGACATATCCAATCACTTTCAAAATTTTTCTGACTCATTCAACTCGTGCATCCACCTGTCGAGAATTGCTCGCAGCTCGGGCGATGAGAATTAATGAAAATTAACGTAGGTTAAGTCCTTCAGTAACATTTTACTGTAAGTACATGAAATCAGTGCGGCCTCAAACATGGCCGCACCCAGCGAAAACGAATTTCGCCATGAGCCAGACGCCGACGTCGGCAGCCGCAATTTCTAGTTAAAAGTGTCCAAAAAGTTCCAAAACAACAAATGATTAATTTACTCTCTTCGGCATGGATCTAGCTACCGACGTTAAATTTATCCTCCTCAAAATTCCTACATATTTGGTGAGAAGCCACCGAACGCGCCCTCCTGGTGCAGCGATCGACAGACGACTGGTGAAGTCATGCCACCTTCTTCAATACGCAGGAAGGAGAAGTCACATGACCTCTCCGACCAATCACACTCTCTCTCACACACAATTCAAATCACAAGCCAATAATAGTACACAACATAAGCTCTGAAAACCATTTTCCATACATATAGACAGGGACTTCCCATTCTCCGTCCCTTCTTAATTTTATCAAAAACGTCTGACCTTGGTTTCCCACGCTCCGAAGAGAGATAGTTTCTGTCTCTCTCTTGGTGGGGAATCACCGTTTCTATCTCACTCGTACTCATAGGTCTCATATACCTGCCTCTTTCTAATACATCCCCACACCAAGTCCATTGTTCTAGAACATTATGTAACAGCCCGTTATGAATAAAAATGTAACATATCACTATAGTACCATATTAAAATCAAAATAAATATTGTAGAAAACATTCATACACAGTGTTAGACAAATATAATTAGTAAACAAAGTTTAAAAGCTTTCTTGAAAACCCTAAATAAGTGATTATCAGACAATTATGTAACACGTTAATGAAAATTAAAAACAGCAATCCTAATACAAATTACTTGACAAAATTAAACTTATTTAGAAAAAACCTGAAAAAGTTGGTCAAAACAGACAAAAATCCATTACAATGACTTATTTGTGAAAAATTACATAAAATAATAGTAATGATTTAAATGTCTGTTAAAATACAAAGTACGTTCTTAAAACACACAGCAAGTGCAAATATAAACTCTGAAATACATAAAAACTGTAAAATATTCTTAGCGAGACTTTTTAAGAAATCTAAACACCCACCAACCATCGTTTACAAAACATATTAATAATGATAAGTACACATTAACGTCTGACTATACTATCTCAAAATGTAAACACAGCTTATAGCATAGACTTATTAAGAAATATTCTATGCATGAAAACAGTTTAGAAGAAAAAATATTTAGCTAGGAGGGCAGGGGTCTTGCAACGTTACAAAGTTAACTATTACTAAGAGGTAAACTCTCTGAAAGGACATGTCTTACACCAATTATCATATGTTCATGTTGCAAATATGCTGAATAAAAATTTCTGTTTACAAACTTTCCAAAACAAGTTACAAAGTATGACTATAATCATAATGTATAGGTTTGGAAAATTTTCTATATGGCCTGAACCTGGAAAAGTCAGGGCTTTTCATATTCAAAAAATGTGTATCAACCCTGTGTTTGAACTCACACGAGTAAGTACATCGGTGGTACTAATGCCGGGAAGGAGTGGTTAGGTGCGAGACGGGAAGAAAAAGGTAGCGGAGTCCGACCAGGCTTAGGGTGCGAAGCCCCGGTCGACGTCAAAACCATAATTTTAGTCGTGGGAAAATCCAAAACCACAACAGTCATTCTAGATCAAAAATAAATAATGGTGCTACATCTTAGAAAATGAAAAAAAAAGGGACTTCCCTACGACATGCCTACAAGTCATACAGAACATTTCGTCGCCAAACTATCGATTCGGAGAAGATTCAGATCCTGAAAGAGAGATCCTATTAGGAAGAGATAGCACGTGGGGAAAGTTGCCACGTCTAGTTAAAATGGGGCTTAGGGAGCACGTGGAAAAGACAAAAAAGGGGGTGGGGCTAAACTAAAGGAAGGGGGTGGGGAGATCTCTGACTTGTAAAGTGGTGCTGCATGGCAAAGTTTGGTGCTAGAGTAGTCTTGAACATAGAGTTGCCAAAAGTGGCTGGTAGTTGGTACGCTGAGCTCGAGGGTGGACATAAAGGCTAGAGTAGGGAGTTCAATAGGTGACGCTCACTGGTGGCTAACACCAGAACTACCGGGGACTTTTATTTAGTTCCTAAATTGGTCTGGAGGTCACGCATGGGAGCAGCTCACAAGCGCTGGAATAGGCTTGAGTCATCCCAAAAGGAAAGGTGGAAAGGGGAGGTTTATGCGCCTAAATGTGCTGGCAAGGTGAGAAAAGTGTGTGATTTGTCTCAGTCCAGCACTGGGTTCTTAGAACCACAGGAGGAGGGGGAATGGGCATGAAGAAACCACTGGCACTATGAGAAGTGTCACGAAGGCATGCTGTAATCAGGCACGTGCTTTAAGGCACAGGAACACGATTGGTAAACACTGTTGTCGAACGATGCTAATGGGGTGTATGTGACTTACACGCAATCCACGTGAGTCAGGCTATGTGACTGCATGCATGGGAGCTGGCACTCAAGTTGCACACAGGGAGTGATGGGGCGTATGCTATTGGTTCCCGCTACTAACGCAAGCGCCTGGAAGGAAGTCAGCCGCTGGTTGACAAAAGGCTGTCAGGCTTGAGCCCCAGGTAAATTGAAATGAAAAGTCCCGCAAAACTACAAAATGCTCAAAAGAAATAAAATGAAGCTGAAAGTTAACAAATGCTAAAATATTAACTCGTTAAAAAAAATTAAGACCTAGCTTGTGCCGTTGAGATTCACCCAAATAGTGACACATTTTTAGGATTATGCTATAATCAACATTTTCTTTGTGAATGTTTGTTTATTTGCTTTCAAACTGACTGGTTTGGTATTAGTTGCTTAAAAATGTGTAGTACATACTTTTATATAGCTAATCATAGTATACCTGAATGTGTATTCAGATTACAACAGTCATCATGAGCCTTGTTGTGTATAGGAGTATAGGCTAATGCTAAATTATGTATATTTCTGTTATTTCGAATTTGCTAATGGTATTGAAAAATAAAACACCAGAAATTGGAAATTTCATTAATGTAGCCATTATGAACTGCTATATTTATTGTTACATGTCACTTTCAGCATACGATAATACTGTTAAACTGATACTTTTTTCTGTGTAGAAGTCCAAAAATGGTTCAAAGGAGTGGACGTACAATACCGACCCAATCTATGGCAACCGCACAAGCTACATTTGGAAAGATCTGGAACCAAATACTGCATACAACCTAAAACTAAGCGCTGAGAATCTTCATGGAATAAGCACCGCACAGTATGCTGCTATGGAAAAAACTTTGGCTAAAGGTAATTCTTTAAATTTAAGAAATGGCTCAATTTAGTGTTTTATTAAGGACTGTTAGATGATGCTAACAATATGATTTATTTTTCCAGACCCTGAATTTATACCGGAAATATCAGTGAAGGGATTTACAAGAAATTCAATAACTGTTGGTTGGTCTTCGCCACCAGATGATGTGAAGGATCATGTGACTTATTACACGTTAAATGTTCGAAATAACCATATTCATAAAGAGGCCATTCCTGATGCACAGTCAAACAATCTGTATCTCTTCCTGGATCTGGAACCAGCGACTACATACCATTTCAAAGTTGCTGCTTGTAACGAATACACAAAGTGTGGAAACTGGTCCGAAGAAGTTAATGGTACGACAATGGATGGAGGTAAAGGCTCATGTTTTAGTTCATGTCCCATTTTTGCAGTCCAAAATCTTAAATGCTGGGAGTTTTCCATGGCTTTGTGGCTGTACCTTTGAATAATTCTACAATATTTTTGGGTTAGGCTTATGATGGGGTGTTAGGTCCACCCATCACACTAGGAGGTGGTCATGACATGAGTAATGCCTACCAGGTGAGTTGATACTGCGATGGTCCACCGTTGCCAGTGAAGGGACAGCACCAGGGAAGGAAATGTTCCAAGTGTAGCTCTACAATAGAATCACGCCCTTGTGACTCACCAGGCAGTAGCTCTGGCACTGAGACAACAGGTCGTATTTAGGCGGGTAACAAATATAATTTTTTGCAGGAAAGTTTAAGGCAGTGGACTTCCATTACACACTTGGTCAGGAACACCACCTACAAAGATTATTTTACTGCTCAGTTTATTGCTAAAAAATAAAAAATGTTCTTGATAGAATAGGAAGCTATCCAGAACAGATTGATATGGATCTTAAAAATAAGTCAGTTTTTTGTAGTCAATTCAGATGCTCTATTTTCTATTCTAGGGAAACTTAAAAATACACTGCATGGTCTAGAACAAAATCAAATCATTGTAAAGGTCAACCATGTAACTGATTGGGTGAACACTATCACAATTTTTGAAAATCCTAATGTGTTACTGCTGCTTTGCTTATGCTTAGACCTGCATAATTAAGTAAGTGTTGAAAACTGGTATAATATCCCATTCCACCTGGTGATGAGTTAAGCATTGAATTAACAGTAATAAAACTTTTCACTGTACTTTCATCAAGTGAAACTAACAGATGAAGCTATGATATTTGTTCTTTAATTACACCATATTGCAATTATACGTATAAATAAGTTCAGTTTGTCTATCATGTGCCTTAGATGGTTTCCGAAGATTCAATTTCAATCTGAAGCTGTTTGGTGATTGTAACATAGATTAGGTATAGCATGGACAAAAAAGATGGCATGTACCTGAATGGCTTGTATTATATGATAAACCTAAAATGAAACATGTTGTCAGTACTGGGATAAATAATGTATTAAATGTATGTTGATGGTGTTATATTAAAACAAAAGGCAATAGTAAGTTAATAAACCTGAGTTTTTAACAATGAGAATGGTGTGGAAACCATCAAGAGTTGCGGTGTTCACCGGGTGGGCACAATGGAAACCTTCAAGCCACCAAGTGGTTTGCTACTAAATGAAGATGCAGCAAACAATTTCAAAAATTTTTGACAATTTTTTTTTTCTTTTTTCCCACTGTCGGACAATGACAAAACATCAGAAACCAAAAAAAAAAAAAAAAGTGTAAATGATTTTTAAACTGCATTGGATAATAAGCGCTGGCGAATTTAATAATTTGCTATGGATGTGTCTGCTGTTAAAATGGAGGACGTGTTTAGTGCCTTTGATGCGTACATAAAACCAAGATTCAACATTGTTACTGAAAGAGACAAGTTTTTCGTGAAAACTCAGAACACAGGTGAATCGTTAGAAACTTTTTATAATGACCTGAAAAAGCTGGCCAGAAGCTGTGACTTCAAGGAGCAGAATATTCATTACAACCTTGCAACAAAGACTGCTGCGTCAACCTAACATTAGTCTTGTCAAAACTGTTGAAATGTGTCAGGTAGCAGAACTTAGTAAACAGCAACAAGGCATTTTGAAGAAAGATGAAGATACTGCTGTCCTAGCAGTTGTATCAAAACATCAGCACAGCCTGAAACCGTCATTGTAAGTAGCAGGTCCGAAGAATGAAAATTAAACTGAAGTGGCAGGTTTTTGGATTGGGGGTTACGTAAGACGTGTGGAAAATGTGATGGAAATCATGCCTGGGGAAAATGTTTTTCTTATTGTAAACAGTGCAACAAATGTAATGGTATGAACTGTTCTGCTGTGTGTTTTGAGGCTAGAGTAGGTGGTGGTATAAATCCTGTGGATAGTCAACCTCAAGATATTTGATCTTCATTTGAGGAGTTCTACATAAGCATCATAGGGAGTACAAATAATATAATTTGTTTGTGGTCTCAAACTGGGGTATTATGACCATTTAATTGAGTGCAACCAGGATACAGGTGTCGATTGCAATGTTTTGCTTTTCAGTGTATTCAAAACATTGGGTCTGACATGCAGTACACTTCAGAAATATAACTTGACCCTTGTTAGTTACAGTAATCACAAAGTGGAAGTCGTAGGTTATGAAATTGTCAGGTGTGTTATTAACAGCAAAGTTGTTAATATTCAATTTGCTGTTGTGGATGTATTGTCTATGCCAATACTAGACTTAATGCATGTGTGCAGTTTGGTCTAATAGAAAGAAAATTAACTTCACAAGTTTGGCTGCCCAATCACAAACTTAATTAGACTGATTTGTTAATAGGTACAAATCATTATTTTAGGGTAAGGGCATGTATACGGGTAAATACAACATACAAGTGAAGGAACATGTGACTCCAGTTGTAAATACTTCTCTAAGAATTCCTGAAACAGTAAAGCCTAAGATAAAGTAGGAGTTAACAGACTAGAGAGGAAGAATATATTTTCAAAAGTAGACAGGGCCACAGAAATGGGTCCACAATATTGTGTCAGTGGAAAAACCTGACAAGTTGGTCTGCATCTGTCTTGATCCGACACACTTAAACAGTAGTATTAAACTGTTAGTTATCCCATCACTACTGTTGATGAGTTAAGCCAGGTTCTAACAGGAAAAAATTTTTACACAGTAGTAGATATACAGTAGAACCTCGATGATACGTTTCTGTTTCATACATTTTCCCGTGTCATACGCCGATTAATTTTGGTCCCGCCGAAAGTACTATATTTACAATGGTTTACTTTCCCGGAACATACACTTATAAAATCATTAATTTCCCTTTTCATACGTTTTTACGAAGCGAAAAAGTCATAAAATTCACAATTTTTTTTGTTATACTCCTCCTGATAAACTACGTTTTAATGCTTTTATTTTAAAAAAACATTCATTGTTTACCTTTGCAAACGTAAGAAAATAACTTTATCACACCATAGATATGGATAGTATCAGGAAGACTGTGCACTTCACTAGTAGTATCTATGGCCAGCGCCAAGCGAGACTAGTGGCGCAAACTAGCAATGATTATGAAAATGGTGCACGCGCTTTACCAAGGCACGGATCTCTTTTTTTGTGCATTCATTAATCTTTGAACTGAATATACCCGTTTGTTATTGTTTTCTTACGATGGGATTGTTTTGTATTTTACGTTTCTCAAGTTAAAATTTTTTTTGAAAATTGTTCTGTTGCATAAAATTGTTTGTAAAATGAAACAAACAAGCAAAATTTTCTGATTTTATTTTTAATATAGTCTAATTTTTTAATTTCTAATTTAGGCTTGGTGACTTTTCCCCCCCCTCCAAGAAAGGACTTCATAACATTTTGTAAGATCACTGTTTCTCATGTCAGCTTTACTTGATTATGGACTGTATTTTACATTTCTGGTAGTTTTATTATATGTATATATAATGATGAATTCATATCTTTCATTAATATAATGCAATTATTTACACATTATGTATTTAAGTTTAATCTGACATTGTGCTGATATGCTAGATTGAAAAAAATTTTTATAATTGCCATTCCCTTTTCATACACTTTCCCGCATCATACACCATTTTTGTGCCCTCCATTGAAAAGTGTATGACAGGGGTTCTACTGTAAAAGATGTGTTTCACAATGTAGAATGTTAAGAAAATAGCATTCCTCCTTTTGGAAAGTACCAGTATGAAAGGTTACCATTTGGCTTGCGTCTAGCCCCTGAAGTTTTTCAACGATATAATACTAAGAGTTTTGGTGGCATTGAAGGTTTAGGTATTTACTTTGATGACTTGATAGTTTCTGCGTCTTCACAAGATGATCATTATAGCATATTAAACAAGGTCATGCAGTGAGCAAGGAAAAATAGTGTAGGTTTAATCACAGGAAACTACGGTACAAATTAACACAAGTAAAATATTTATGCTTAATTTCTGATGAATCGGGTAAGGTGCCTGACCCACACCAGTTAAAGTTCATATTGGGTCTTAAGGATCTGACAAACAAAATAGAGTTGCAGAAGATATTAGGTATAGTGAATTTGGCAATATTTATCAGTATTTATCAGTTTGAAGTAACAAAACCACAAGATCTTCAAGAAACGAGCAGAATGGGAGTGGGGTCTTGATCAAATTAAAGCATTCCAAGATGTTAAAGTGAAAGTGAACCAAGTACCGGTTCTTAGGCTGTTTGATAATAAATTGCCTATAGTTGTACAAGCTGATGCTTGTGTTTGCTTTGGGGGAATGCTCACTGCAAAATGTGCAGCCTGTACGATTTACATAGCGAGCTCTAGCATCTACCGAAGAACAGTATCCTAATATTGTTGAGTTTTTAGAAATATCATTTGCATTAAACAAGTTTCATAACTTTGTCTATGGTCTTGATGTTACTGTTCAAACTGATAATAAGCTCATAAATATCGTACAAAAAGATGTGCGGAAGATAACACCACGATTGCAGATGTTAAAATTGAAGCTTTTGCAGTACAACTTGAAACTTGTGTGGGTTCCAGGTAGTAAAATGCTGATAGCTGATGTGCTATCAAGAGCATGTCACAGTGATGAAGTTGTTAATTTTGACTATTCAGTTTCTTAAACAGTGCATAGTTTTAAACAGGGGTGTCAAGTAGCCAAGAGAGAATTGCACAGTTTCAGAAAGAGACCAGGAGCGATCCTGTTTTAAAGTTGCAGGTTTGGCCAAGATGTAAAAATAATATTGTTTCGGAGGAGGTAAAGTTGTTCTGTGATGTTAGGGATGTTTTGACATTCTATAATGATGTTTTGTTTTACGGGGATAAAATTATTATTCCTGAAAATCTTGGATAAGAAAGGGTATCAATTGCACATGAGCCTCATTGTGGTTATGAAAAAAAAAGAGGCATCAGCAGATTTTCTACTTGCCTAAACGTTCTCAGTTTGTGCAACATATTGTGGAACAGTGCAAAACATTTGAAATTCACAAGTGAGCTAATGTGAAAGAAAAGTGGTTGTCCCATGGATGTTCCAAGGCCGCCATTTGAAAAAATTGGTATAGATATTTGTGAGTGTAAATGTCACAACTTCTTGATACTAGTTGATTATTTTAGTAAGTGTATTGAAATCCTTTCAATAGAGGACAAAGTGCAGAAGAGTGCATGAGCAAGCTAGTGTTCTCTGCTCATGGAATACCTAAAAAAAATAATAGACAATGTTCCATTCTCGATTAGAAAATTCTGCAGCTTTGCTAAAGATTGGAATTTTGATGTTATCACAACTTGTCCTTGGTATCAGCAGACTAATGGCATGTCGACAAAAAAACCAGTAGGAATTACTAAGGCTTTAATTAAAAATGCTGGACATTCTAGCTGTGACCTTGCTCCAGCACTCTCAACATATTGTGATCTTCCATTGACTAGTCTTGATGTATCTCCTGCACAATTGCTAATGTCAGGAGGTTGACAAAGTTACTCATTATCACAACTTAGCTGGAACCCCAAATTATGGTTAGAAGAGAACAGATGATGTCTAAGCAGCAGGCAGTGAAATAACATTTTGACAGATCAGTGGTCAATGAAAGCATGTTTCGTAGTAAGGATGTTATGATACAAAATGGTGATGTATGGGAACCAGGACAGGCAGAAGAGCAGACAGTTCACCAAGATCATACTCTATGTTTAATTTGAAGGGAAATGTCATACAGCAGAACTCGGGTCACTTGAGATGGTCTGAGTGATAGTGTACAAGACAGTTGTGATGAGTTGCCTAGCCAAATTGAGGACAGTCCCACGGTCATCAATAAAGCACTTGATGATGGTGCCAACGAAACTGAATTACGTATGTGTAGGCCAATGGCAATGAAAAGTAGGAGGATTGTTAACTTACCAAAAAAGTTCATGGAATATCAATGTTGATAAATTGTATAACTGACTTTTATATCAACCAGTTAATTCCTTGTGTACAGTAGCTTATAAAGAACATACTGTGTGTGATGTGTGATGTGTAGAAGTGAAGCATACATAGAATTCAGTATTGTGAGAATTGTGTCAAAATGTTCAGAACTGTTTGAATGTTTTTTTTTATCTTTATGTTGATACAAGATTGTAACCAAAATAAATGAAAAATCAAAAGGAAGGAAAAATGTAACATATATTAGTTGGCGCTCACATACAGCTTGGATAAAGATGGCGTGTACCTAAATGGCTTGTAGTATATGTTTAGAACTCAAATGAAACAGTGATATAAGTTGATTAAATGTTTATTTTGAGAGAATGATTGTTTCAGCTGCCAGTAGGTTGAACATGAGACAGTACCTGATAGGGCTAGAAAAAATTATGTTAGATTAAATGTAACCAAGTTACAATATATAGTTAGTCAAGTGAAATATCTGGGCCTTAAGTTCATTGAATAGGGTGCTAGTTGTGACCCCGGTCATATGATCTTACGCTGGTAAGAACTGAAGAGAAACCAAGGCAGGCTTAAATCTGCTCATTTAAAACATCTTATCATGAGACAATAATAGTGCAAGAAATGTGTTTTTGATGACCATACCTTTATGAGACAGAATGTCAGAATAGGTTTGTTTTGAGGACTTTTATTAAGTCATTATCCTAGATGTTATCATTGTGCAATAAACTAGACCCTGTTAAGTTGTGCAAGTGTATGTACTAAACAGCTTCTATGTATGATTTTGTCAGAGGAAGAAACATGTCTTACGTTATTGTTTTTGGTTTTGTACTATTCTAACATGCAATGTAATGTTCAAGAAAATGGAAAACTTTTGTATTCAAAGAAAGGTCGTCAATTCGGCACGTTTGTGACTACAGCCATGCCGAATTATCAAAAGGCAACAAAGTTTTAACGAGACTACCAAAGAAATATTAGTATACAGTACAGTGGTATTCAAAACAAGTTGTAATAAGCTGCACTACAAAAACAAAATTAAGATGATCATTGGTCTTCGTCGAAAGATTAGTACAGAAATGTACCTGTGAAATGTAACTTGCTGGAAAATAGTAATCTGTACTGAAATGAATGCCAACAGTAATTTCAAACACTAAACAAATAATAAATGCCGGTAGAGCGACCAAGCTCAACAGCCGGAATCCACCTAAAAAAAATCTGAACACGGGCAGCTCGAATAGTTCCGGATTTCAGAATGTACTGAACCATAGACTCGTTACTGTATTTATTCCCAATTGGTGTAATTTAAAACATAAGTTGTATGTGTACAGTTAAAATGTATTCACTTTTTATATACCTACTATATTTGTATTTAGCAGTCACTGATAGGAGATTTGATGGTTGTGAAGTTGGTATCTGTGCATTCCATGTATTCAGTTGTGTCATTGGGACAGTTGTTTTAGTCCATGCTTGGCTGGAAACGGACACGTAATGGTGGACGACATTAAATCAGTGCGTTAAAACACTTTGTGTTGCATTAAAAATTTAATTAATAGTATTATTGAAATAACTAACCATTTAAAAACTACTGCCAATTATTTAATTTCATCAAATGAAGATTTATGATTTAATTATGGTGTTTCTTTTTGATTGTAGGAATAAGTGTGTTTACAAATTAATGTTGACAAAATTGTATCAACATGATGGTTACTGTTGGTTGCCGGTTATGAAAAAGTTTGAGAATAATTTCTTTCCCCTATTTCAGAGTCGAGTCCCCCAGAAAATGTGAGCCTTGTTTGTCGTTTCGATAACATCAGCCGAACAAGTTTTGTTTTTGTGTCATGGTTGCCGCCTCTTCAGCCAAATGGAAAAATTGTTCATTACAACGTGAGTAATAATAGATATCTTTCTGCTTGTGATGCTAGTGGTTACTACTTGCATGTTTAGGCATTTTATTTAGTGGTTGATTTTAAATACACAATGCTCACAGCACTAGGTGCACTGCAATGAACACGTGCATGAATTATTCACAACAATAAAAAAATGCAAAAAGTATTCTTTTAAATTCATATTTAAGCCAGTCTTAAGTGTTAGGGGTTTGCCACATTTTAATTATAACAGAAGTAATTTAATGTATTATATCTCAGAAGTAGATGTTGTAATATCACTCTCACAGTGATGAGTTCCGAGTTTTTCAATTGTATGGTTTGTGTAATGCATATGACCCTGTTATGTATTTTGTTACCTGAACATTTTATAGGCTATCTTTTATATAGTAAGGAATAATGGTTAATAGTAAATATTCTGTTATCATCTAATTTTAATGATGGGTTTTCGTTTTCATACATTTTGGCATCCAAGATACATTATTATTTATTAAAATTTTGATAGACGGCCACCTTAAAAGTCTTATGTCTGGTAAGCAAGCATGACTTTCATGTTTCATCCATGTTAAAGTGTTTAAGTGTACCAATGTTTTACTCTATATGCCAGCAAACATTGTCAGGGTAGATAGGCAACCAAGAAGCAGGGAGTTGTTTGAATTTTTATATAGTTAGCCAGTCACCAAGATCATCCTTTTAAGACACATTCAAACAGCTTTTCTTCTATTTGTCCCTTTGTCAACCAATTGCACAAGCCATCACCTCATTGGCTGTTGAACAAATACAATTGATGTGTGGCTTCTGTTTTGTTTGTTAAATATTTTCAGGTGATTGAATGTTTTTTGGCTACTCTTACTGAAGGATAAGACAGCAGTAAGAGAAATGAAACATAATTATTTGCAGAAAATTATATAGTTACTATTTATTATGTTAAAAATAATCAAGTGTTTGCATTTTGTTAAAAAGTAATCTGAAGTAATTTCTCTTCCCCTATTATTTTCATTATGAATGTTTCATTAATTTCATTTGAATGCTTATAAATTTGTTACCTAGTGTTAAATTTTATCAATGCAGTTAATCTCATAGTCATATCCCAAATCTAATACCATCTAGAATTAAATTCCAATGTCTAGGACTTAGGCTTGTTGACTTCATTTGAGACCGGAGAGAGTAGAAACCATTTATGGATTTTTGAATCACAAATGGACGAAATAGCATAAAAATGTACTGAAATTTTTTTTTCTAGCCAACAACAATTTAATGTAGGGCACTGTGTTGTCATTAACCATAATTTATGTGCACACATTATGTTGAACAAAATTTTAATCAAAACTGCTGTTGCTGTGGTTTAGAACACCGCCAATAACTCTGCTCATGCTGTTTCTGCCCATAAGGCAGGTCTACACGTGACATCACAGCATGATGGCTTCTTTGTTCTACTCTTTCCCAGCTGTTGACAGTCTCTGCCTGACTTTCTCACTTGTCCCTCCATTCCCACTCTTGAGGCGAAGATGCAGATAACTGCGGGAGACACACACTCAAAATGAATTGCCACACACTGGAAGCTTGGCATTAAAGTTTATTCTTTACAATTGAGGTGGTGCTCTTTTGATATGTGATTTTATTCCCAAAATGTCTGTCTGCTGAAACAAATTGACATCTAGATAAAATATTCTTAAATTTTCTGTAAGAAGCCATCGTAATTGAACTTTGCGCAGGTATCTCCAAAACTTGTGCTTTACTCTGTAACGAAAAAGAGAAGTTTTTGTGATAACATACATAGCTTTACATATTTCTGCCCCTGGTAAAATTTTGTTCAGAAGACATGTTGCTAGAAAAATTATTTTATGTTTTGGTAGTAAAACTTTTAATTTCATGCAACAAGACACTTCAAATGGACTTGGTGCTAGCCGTTTGCTTAAAGCTAAGTGAAATTCCTTGTTTATGCTTTTTTTATCACAATACAAGAATGATCATATTTGTTTTTCAATGGTATTGTTTTTATTCTGTAACTGTCTGACTACTTGAATAAATTCACATTTTAATTTAAAAAAATCGAACTTCAGTTTTAGTTAAAAGCCTCTGAAAATATACTTTGGATAAACATTTTGCTAAAACTTAATTATTACTGTGTACTTATGCATGGATTTTTTGCAACAAGACATTAAACATGCCCTTGTGTGGTATGATTTGGTTCAGTAAACACATGACTTGTGAAATAAAGTATGAATTTTATTTTTTTACAACAGGCTACTGAAAGTGGTCTTTCTGCAGACTGCTTGTAAAAGTTACACTTGGTCATATGTTTATGCTTCCTTTGGCATGATTTAAAAATAAGTTTTGTATTTAAATAAACCAATGTTTTACTAACAAATTGTCCAATGTTTCCATAAGTAACCACTAAACGATTGTAATATGTATTTAAAAAGTGTGAGATTAAATACTTTATTAAGCCTATGTATCACATGTATGTTAACTTTTAGCAGATTATCTATGATGTTGGATTATCCACAGCATTTACCCCTCCCTCCGTTCCCCCCTTCTAGTGTGGATAGTCGGAACATCCGGCGTACTAAGAAATACAGACTGTCAACAGCTGTGCGTGACAGATTTTGAAACTAAAAATGTCTTGAAATAAAATTAGAACTTCAGTTCACCTTATAAAATCAATGTTAATGTTGTGTAGTGATATTTATGTTATTTATTGTTTTGGTTTTGTAATATTTTTCCATAACTTAACCGAGAAATATGTAAAAATAACTTGTGGCAATAACATTGTTTGTTGATATTTTCTGTTGCTTTTGGCAGGTTATTCTTGAGGGTATAGCAGTTTTTAAAAACGACCGCAATGTCATGCAAGAAGTGAAATTCAACACTCAAAAAAAGTTTGTAAATGAAAAACTAAACAGCACTAGGTTTGACATGGTTCCAGCAAACACAAATTACACAGTGAAAGTGTCGGGCGTGACGAGGAGCAAGAGTCGAGGGGCAGAGGCAGTGGTGCACTGCCAGATGCCCCCGACTGTTCCCGACAGAGACCAGATGAATCATTTCACATGGACCAAGGTGGAATATTATGGCAAGTGGTTGTTCAGACTGACTCTTCCTCGGGTTTCCGAGCGCAACGGCCCTATTTGTTGTTACAGGTAATGGATTGTGTGGGTTAATCATGAGCTGATGTAATTAGTAAGCTCTCAAACACATTTAAACTTCCGTTCACATTTTCAGGATATTTGTGTTGAAACTGGAACCTCAGCAAAGCGTGGCGGATCTACCACATCCGGAAGATATTCCTATTTCTTCTTACGATGAAGTACATTCCAAAAGAGGTGGTGCCTATGTTGCAGAAATGTTTGACAGGTAATTGCAAATTTGTAGTTTCGTGGGTGTTTCATACCTTTTAATATTTAAATACTGGTAAGTTTGCTATTGTGCTTTGGTTATACGTGTTTCTGATGTTTCAGTGACACGTTAAATGTGGAAGTATTTATTGGTGACGGTCAGACTGCAAACGCCAGTAGTGCACCTTGTCGTCATTGTGCTGGCGTGCTGATTGGTTCGTTGCACACACCTTCTGTCACCCCACCGTTGAGCGGAACAGAAATCACTTCAGTTGGCGACAGACCACCTCAGAACGACAGTCTGGCGTTGTTGGAGGCAATGTTTTCGGACCTGCGGTCGAGTGCTTCTCCAGCAGAACTGATGCGTGTGCGTCGGGCAGAACCAGCTTCCGCAGGCCACGTCTTGCTGCCGATGCCCAGTTCGTCGGCCCAGACAGCCAACCAAGAACCAGAGCTGAAGCAGCAGATAGTTTACGATGGCCAGTTGGACACAACAAGCAACTACACTGGATTTGTGGAAGTCATTGGTATGTTCGCTACATTTTAAGATAAAGTTTGTGTAATAGAAACATATCCAGGACTGCATGGATAGATGTGAGTTACTTAGTACGTTGCATTTGTTGATGCATGCAAGTATGAACACTAAAAATCTTGCACTTATGATTTTATCACGACTCTTGAACCCCTCCCTTAGAATTGGCAAGTTTGTTTGCATATTTTGTGATTTAGTTAGTTAGTAAACCATTTCCCTGATAGGTTTGGGGAGATTGAATATACCAGGCGTATAAACAATATTAAGACATTAAATTCTTCTTTTTTTTTTTTTTTTTAGTATTAATCAGTCATGAAAATATTCTCTAATAGCTGAGTGGAATTTTGTGTGTATGGAAATGTATTTAAACCTGCAAGAATATTTGTATGAATATTAGTTTTGTATACCGCCATATTTTTTTTTTACTAATTTATTTTGCTTGTCTAAGAATGAAATTTTCTGATACACTCTTTGCAGTAATGACAACCATTATATTGAAACAAATGTTTTAAAAATATAATTTACAATAACGCATGCATTTTCAGCGTGCTTAACATAAATTAAATCAGGTCAGTGTGCATTTTGGCACAGATTCCTATGGATGTACACTTATACATGCAATCACAATACAGGTGTTTATCAAGAAGTTAGCTCTAACAAATTGAAACTTTAGCTGACCTAATTTAGAAATAATTTTGTTGAACAATTATTATATTCTATAATAATTTTATATTTTTTACAATTATGAACTTTATGATAAAATTCCAGTCAACCATTTAAAAACTTTTAAAAGAGGCTTCACTATCCTAACAACCCTACATCAGTAGAATCCAGTGCTGCAAAATGGTGAACATGTCTAGTATTATATTTATTAGAGATTGACGAGTTGAGGTTTTTTGGCTTCGATTTGAGCCGAGCCAAGTTTAGCAATTCATATTTCTAGTCGAGTAGAGTTTGAGCCACAAAATTTTTGAAGAGGTCGAGTCAGTTAGAGTTTCATAATTTTATATTTTTTTTTGCATCAAATATGAAAAATAAAATATTACTACACGTCCATTGATATAATAATTGTGTATCCAAGATGCATCTGCATTATTTAAATATTTTAAATGATTAATTAGCAAATCATTATGTTATTTAAATATAAAAAACTAAGCTTATGTGGTCAACCGTGTTTCAATTTTTTCTCCATTTAAAATTCACTTAATATTTGTATCAGTATTTACTTTTGCCGAAATTCGTATGCCGTTTTTGGCTTTTCACTAGTCAGTGTTGCAAACGTCGAGTTACCTACGTAACTTCTCAATGTAAATACACTTTCTGCTGCATGATTATTCACCCGGAACTGTTACAACTACAAGAATATCAATATGGTTAATAAATAAATATTTCATGCATTTGATTTGGCGATCAGTAACTGATTGCAAAATAAAATGCATGAGCGTTGTTGTTATTATATTTTATTCAAACAAAAAGAAAGTAATTTTATCTTAAACGTTATTGACACGCAAAATGCAAGGCTGGCTGGCTGGCCTAACACGCAGCCATTTTCACGCTTCACGGCTTGGATGTTATTTACTAAATATTATAATGTAATTATTTAGTGTTTTTAATTTTAGGTTACGGAAATCTCTTGTACGAGTCTCTCTCTTATACGAGTTATTATAAACGGGGACACGATAAATGTGATGATTATTAATACATGTGCGTTTTGGTACAAATGTTTCTTCAGTGAAAATCCATTGACGTATCGTGTAAACAAATGCGGTACCATATTTGAAGAAAACACAGGATGTAAAACAAAATGAAAACAGTTCACGCTGTTTTCCAAGTTTTTTTAAATATAAAATGGTCATGTGACATAATTTTGTCCTATAAACTGTCTCCACTATCGACGAAATCACATTACAACGTCACGTTCATAAATAAAGGTAGGGCTAGGTTTGGTTGCACTTGTACCTATTATAGCGCCGTAGCATGGTAGCGGGCAAAGTTAGGTTTGCACTGGATTTGTTTTGTTTGAAGGTCATTATCAATTCTTGCTGTATTAATGACTTGGCAGAAACGTTAAGACAACCTATAATAAAGTGCTATAATGTAACGATACTGGTACTTAACTCAAAACGTGTTTTGAGTCTCGAACTTGATAAAATATGTGACTCGGTTTTTGAGTCGAGTCAATCTGACCCAACTCGGCTCGGCTCGACTCTATAAACCAAGACTCGACCCATCTCAAATATTTATTACTATGAATCATGTAAATTAGTCATCATACACAATCAAACACCAATATCCTTACAATGTGAATTTTCTAAATGTTTGGGCTCGTTTTGGATGTAAGCTACAAGTAAGAAAATTTCCAGTAAAACCCTCTCGGTTTTCGAGAATAGGGTTTTGAAATAGAGGGGTGAGTGGGGTCGTAAGATGGACCGTGTGACCTATCATGTACCCTGTACATCAAAATATGCCTTTTTTCCCCACGAAGTCTATGTTCAGTTGTCTCTGGCAAGAAACTGATAAGTTTTCAAAATTAAATATAAATTTATTTAAATAGCGGTGGTATTCCGAAAAGAAAAGCAATTTCACAGTGTAATTTAATGAATGAACAATGTCAGGTGCTTGAGCAATTTCCTTGAAATAAATTTCCATGAAATAAATCCATGTTTGACTGTGTGATGTGGAGGATATTTTAATTGTTCATTAATATTTATGTTGCTTTAAGAGTATTTTTATTTATCTTAATAGCCAAGCCTAACTTTTGAACACCTTTTGTCCTGTATTCTGGAATGAGATAATGTAAAAAAAAAAGAAGGGGGTTGTCTGTAAAGTCGGTTTACAGACGATGATGTTACATGATAACGTCATAAGAAAACATTGATGAAAAAATTGCATACTTTTTTAATTTTCAAATATTATTTACAGTTTTTTGCAAAAATTTAATTTAATTAACTTGTTTGAATATAATCACGAACAATTAGTTAAAAATGCCCGCCTCGACCTGTTTGATATCATAGAAGATTTTCTCGCACGGTGGTTGGCCGGTTCTCGCACGCTCGGCTCGGGCGGAACGTGACAATTTTCCGTGCGTGCAGCCGGCGTTCATCGATTTACGATATGTTACCACTAGAGACCGGAAAAATTTGCGGGTTCAATGACCTGCAGGATAGACTCCAATATCCTCTACACACTCGGGCAAATGCCAACCGTTCATTGGCTGCTGACTCGCGGGTCGTCTCGACCGGGTGGCCTGCGATTCGACACTTCTACGAGCGAGGGTCTCTAAGTCCTCCAGATTAACAGTGAACCGATGACAGAAGCAGCACTAACTAGGGTATAATTATTTGGATTTTAGCATAACACGAAATGAACCCGCGAATTTTTCAGGTCTCTAGTTACCACGTCGGACATGTACTTGCGGGTAGACGGGTGCTGCACGGACGGCGTGGTTTGTTGGAAGTGGTCGGGGCGGAGAGCAGCCAGTTGTCGGCGTACAGCGGCTACTTCCGGACGCTGAGCGCCGGGCCGGAGGTGCTGCAGGCGGACGAGTCGCCCCAGGTGCTGGTGATAGTGCTGCAAGTGCTGTGCGGCCTGGTGCTAGTGGTGCTACTGCTGCTACTGTCGCTGTGCACCCTGCAGCACTACACCAAGCAGGTGGCGGAGGCCCAGGGCGTGGAGATGACCTTCACCAGCTCCTTCAGGCAAGTCCCCGACGTCCCGTCCCCGCCGGTCATTCCCGCCCCCGCATCCCCGAGTTTTATTTTTTTTTTAAAGTTGGTGTGATTGATTCAATCTAGACATTTATGCAGAAGCTTGCGAGGAAGACAAGTGTTGGTCTCGTCCAGCCCGCCAGATATGTCTCCCGTGTCCAAAAGTCAGCTGGTGGCCGCGTACGTCGAACGGCATCGCGATTCCGACTACGGTTTCCAGCAAGAATTTGAGGTAGGTGCAATTTTTTGGTACGTCTCGCTTATTATTGAGATGGTTGCTCGTTGATAGTATTGTTAACTTAAGACTCTTGGAGTGTTATTTGTTTGTACCTATAATGTGTATGTGTTGTCGTGTTTTTTTTTTCATTTACTCACAACTTAGTGAAGGCTTCCAAATGTCCTTTTTAGTGTATAACTCTTGTATTTGTGAATTTTTTTTTATTTGTTTAGTATTTTCTGTGTGTCTTATTTCAAATCTAATCTAGCAGGTTATCATCAATACATCATAGATCATGTTAAGTGTAGATGACATGTAATTATTTTACTGCACACATAATGTAAGATTGACCCTTATAAAAATGCCATTAAGACTTTCTGATTGAGGATAGTTTTACCAGACCAGGAATATCAATTAGGCCTGTGCGAATATTCAAATTTATGAATACAGATACGAATAATAAAATATTTGTATTCGATTCAACCTCGAATACCGTGTTTTATCGCATAATGGTCGCACGTGCGTAATTGTCGTAACCATAGTTTAGGCTGTCAAAATTGGGATAAAAAAAATTCTCGCGTAAACGTCGCATGATGTTTTTGGTCTCGCTAGTAGATGCCGAGCGCTTTGTGCAGGTATCTTTTCCGTATAAAACAATGTATTTTAAAGTAGAAATCTAATATTTATTCGGTCATTACCACTTACTTAATAAATTAACGGAAATATACGAAGTTGTTTGACGTGTAAATTTTCTTATAAAGACGTTTTTAAACATTATTTCCTTTATCTGATCATCTGCGTCGCCGCGGTGTAGGTATAATCTAAAATTTAATTTAGGTATTATAGTAAAACCTCCGTTAACGAATATTCTATTTAACGAAAAACCCCATACAAAGAAATAAAATTTTGGTCCCGTTGAACCTCCATAAGATCAATGCTGTTTTAACCTCTAAATACTGAATTTTATTTGTTCCGAAATAGTGAAATTCCCTTTACAACGAACTGCCGCTTTTGAAAAACACGCAAAAATAAACATCTTCTACACGACATCAACTAATTTTTTTGCATTCACTGCTTAAAAAAACGTGCGTATAACCTTAAAATAATATGCACCATCGCAGAATACAATAAATAAACAAAGCATCATGGATAACACGTCGTGTAAACATGCCACACTTAGTTCAAAATGGCGGGTACATTTTGCGCTAGTGGCGGAAACCTCTCGTACCATCGCTCTGGCAAGACGAACAACTAGTATATTTTGCGTTTCTATGGTTAAAGATGCGCACACGTAAATATTTTTAACTATGGTGCAGTACAATTTCTGTTTTTTCAGTTTTCACTGTTGTTTATTTATTTCCACACGTAATTACGGAAATCAACACGGTACTACTGTAAAATGAATTCTAATCCTAAAAAGCGGCGATAGATTGACATTAAAATAAAATTAGAAATTTAAAATGCAGCTGATGAAGGTGGAAAAAAAAGTAATATAGCTAAACGTTTCGACATCCCGGCGTCTACACTTTAGACTATCCAACCTGGAACAGATCGAAAACAACGCTTCTCTGGTAGGAACAAATCGAAAACGTGTGAAAGTATGTGAAAATGATGATTTGGGCAAGTTTGACTGGCTAATGGAGACTAGGGCATCTAACATCAACGTCTCTGGGCCGATTTTACAAGAAAAGGCATGCCAGGAAGCAATGGGGATGGGAATTGATAATTTCCAAGCATAAAATGGTTGGCCACTAAACAAGTGTATTCTATGTACTTTTTCATGTTTAATTCCTCATATTGTATTAAACAGCCAGAAAGACAGTTCTAGCCATTTATGTGAAGCCTTATGATGTCTAGAAATATATCGTGCGAAACCTCCATTTAACAAACCCCTTTACAACAAACACAACAAATTTTGGTCCCTTGAGATTTGTTAAATAGAGGTTTCACTGTACCACTTATTTATTTAATTAACGGAAATACAAAGTTGTCTGACGTGTAAATTTTCTTTTAAAGACGTTTTTAAACGGTATTTCCTTTGTCTGATTGTCTGCGTTACCGCGGCGTACCGCTTATAAAAATGTAGCCAGCGCATCATTCATGTTTGGTTATGTTGCTTCCCGTATAGAGCGCACGCATGTAGTCGAATATCGATATCTCGCCGATTGGATGCAACGCGCGCGCTCTCTGTCAGGTGCCGAGTTAACTACATTTGATAGCCCGCATTCTTTCGTGGCAAGTGTGTACTACAACACGTTCGTTCACGTCAGATTCAATTGGCTTGCGTTCGCGTTAGAGTTTTGGTTATTCTATTTAAAGTTGAAGAAAGGCTTTTACTTAAGGAATTATTACCGTATTTACTCGCGTAAAGACCCCGCCCGCGTATAAGCTCCCCTCCTTGTTTTGTAAACATTTTTGAGAAAAAATTTAAAAACATGTTTTTCTGGGTTTATCTGAGGGCAGGGCAGCTTGGCATGCATCAAACAACAAGCCATGTATTGTGACCGGCGGGAGGTGATTTTGTAAGCGGCAGTGATACAGAGACTGGTATTATAGTTTGTCCGTTCTCAGTAGGACCGTCGTGAGGCATGCCAGACGTAAGCAGTTAGTCCTATCTCAAACGACATAAAGATAAAGAAAGCTGGACTCGCGCGCTGTGTTGATGTGCAGTGTTGTCGGAGAAGAAGAGGGGAAGTGAAGGAGGAAGGGAAGTGGGTCAAGGATTCTAACACTCCTTTGTCTGGTTGGCTGGCTAGCTGGCAGGAGGGAGGTTAAGCCACGCCTCTGCCTCTCTCCCCTCCTGCCACAGCGCTGCCTCTGCCTCTCCCCCCCCTGATACAGCGCTGCCTCTCCCCCCTGCGGAGTCGTTGCCTCTCTCTCCCTCCTGCCGCGTCGCTGCCTCCCCCGCCTTCCTCATTCGAACAAAGACGCACAACTTGAAAAGAAAAATCTATTTTTTCCTCCAAATTCGCGTATAGGCCCCCTCCCCTTTTTTGGAGTCAAAATTTGGGGAAAAAAGGGGGGCCTTTACGCGAGTAAATACGGTAATATAGATTGTTTGGTGTGCTATTGTATACTCCACCTTTTTTTAAATAAACGTAATTTCCATGAACAGGTTTTGTTTTTATGAATAACGTTACCTAACAAAAAAATTTTTTCCTCAATCGTCGCACCCCTTCTTTTCAAACTTGATTTTAGAATAAAATGTGCGACGATTATACGAGAAAACACGGTACTAACACTTCAAAATAATGAATATTTGTTTCCTTACGAATACTTGACAGCGCATACCGCATAAGTTTGTCATATACAAAAGTTCACTGGTGAGATTAAGTTATTTGTGCTATATAAATACCCTTTTTTGATTTTTCATGGGACTTCATAATGAAAAACATGAACAGTAAGTGATGTTTTAACCATGCAAAAAGCATAGAAAATTTTTTTTTCGCTACTGTCTCGCTAAACAGTGACTGAATTAATTAATTACGTAAATAATTCAAAACACGGCTTATTTGTCATTTCAAATGTGAAAACAAATTATTATTTTTATTCTTTTCGTG
Organism: Bacillus rossius redtenbacheri; assembly: GCF_032445375.1. Lineage (NCBI taxonomy): Eukaryota > Metazoa > Arthropoda > Insecta > Phasmatodea > Bacillidae > Bacillus > Bacillus rossius. The sequence continues at coordinate 9,704,060 of NC_086331.1, read as the reverse complement.
ACACACACCAGAAGTGGAAAAAATAACAAAAGTCAACAACCATGGACTACAACATCAGTAAACATGGCCACTCCATTGAGATGGGCATTAAAATAGGTACAGTAAGTCCTATATTTACGTCGTACCGATTTACGTCGTTTCGGATTAACGTCGCTAATGTTTGAGTACTCATGTTTCAATTTAAGTTGTCGCCGATTCACAATAACGTCGTTTACAATGACCGTAAATCTTTATTTTAACCAAAACACCGTATATAATTCGTTTATAATTCTTTGTTTCCTTCGGTAGTTAATTTATGCTATGTAGTGTAAGCTACACGTTCACCGCCTTATCTTATCATACATCATGAGGGACGCTTCCTGCTCTCCGCTGCTCTCCGCGCGGTGATGCAATACTACCAGCCCGCCCGCTCGGCCACCCACGTATCTCGCACGTAGAAGTGTTATCTACTTCCCGCAACGACACAGCATTTTCTCCTACCCCTTTTCGTCCAACTCCTTGGCACTTCAGTCGCTATGATATCATTGAGTTGGCCGGAGTTTTAAACGTGCCGTTGTTAACTTTATCGTGATTAAATGCGTTTGTAGTAGGCCTACTGTATCAGCTCACTGCAATTTATGATTTTTTCTTCATAAGATGTCTTCCAAACGACTAAATTTATCTTCAAATGCAATTTCAAAAAATAAAACAGAACACATGTTTCATTAGCCACGAAAATGGAAGTTTTGAGATGTTTCGATTCGGGCGAGTGGGCTGTTGAGATTAGTAAAGTGTTAGGTCTGCCACCTACCACAGTTCGTACAATTCGATCAAACGCGGACAAAATTAAGAGTAGTTTACTGAACATGTCATCTGTCAGTGCTACAAAGACGAGTTATACACGTAATAGCGCTATGGAGAAAATGGAGAAGATGCTTGCTGTATGGATTGAAACACAGAACCAGCACAATTGCTCTGTAAATTTAAGGCTTATTCAAAGCAAAGCTCTATCATTGTACAATGAGGAAATGAAAAATGTTGAAGGTACTTCAACCGTTAAAGAGGAAGTGTTTAATGCCAGCCGTGGGTGGTTTCAGCGATTTAAAGCCAGGTACAGTTTCCATAATATAAAACTGACAGGCGAGGCAGCAAGTTCCGACACTGACGCCGCAAAGGAATTCATCCCGAAACTTGAGAAGATCATTGAAGAAGGTGGCTACATGCCGAAACAAGTTTTCAATGCAGATGAAACGGGACTTTTCTGGAAAAGAATGCCGGCGAGAACCTACATCGCTAAACAAGAGAGGACTGCGCCTGGTTTCAAGGCTGCAAAGGATCGTGTGACAGTATTGTTGGCGGAAAATGCAGCTGGCGACAGTAAAATGAAACTGCTGCTGATAACCAAGTCAGCCAACCCACGAGCCTTGAAAGGTTACTCAAAGGAGCACCTGCCAGTGATTTTAAGAGCAAATAATAAGGCCTGGATAACTGGCCCCCTGTTCAGGGAATGGCTTAACTTGTATGCCATCCCTGCATGGAAAGAGTACTGTTCCAAGGAGAACCTTGACTTTAAAATTCTCCTTCTGATCGACAACTCACCTAGTCACCCACCCGAGGTAGTAGAAATGCATGAAAATTTGAAAGTGGTTTTTCTTCCTCCAAACATCACAGCTATCTTGCAACCACTAGACCAAGGCGTCATCACATCGTTCAAGGCCTATTATTTGCGGCGTACATTCCAACAGCTGCTTGAAGGTACAGATGGTGAGGATAAGCCTACAATCAAGGAGTACTGGCGTGGCTACAACATTTTGCATGCTATCAAGAATATTGGAGAAGCATGGACTGAGGTCACTAAAAAGTGCTTGAACTCGACGTGGGGTAAACTGTGGCCTGATTGCCTACATAATTTTAAGGGATTTGAAGATGCCTCTCCTGCTGTAGACGTACGCGCGGACATTGACGAAGTCTTGGATGCTAATGTAGAAGAGCTTACAAACGAATAGCTACACCAGCTGGTAATTAATCCTGCAGCAGACAACACTGATAGTGAAGATGATGACCCGGAAGTGAAAACAGACATCACAGTGAAAGAACTAACCTCCGCCTTAGGCCATGTCAAAATGGCATTGCAAATTTTTTCTGAAAAAGACATAAATGAGGAACGGAGCTCTAAAGTGCGGCGAAACGTAATGGAGAGTGTTAGGTGCTACGAGGAGCTCCTCAAGGAGAAAAAGAAGCAGACAACCAAGCAGACAACACTTCATGCTTTCTTCGGCGGAACATCAAAGGCGGCGACAGCTTCCATGTGTGTAGGAAAGGAATCGGAAAATGTTCAAAGTGACTCGGAATTAATTGACAAACTTGTCACGTCATCCTTTTTGGAATTCTATTCACAATGTGTAGTGTATTCAGAGCTTTTTCATTTAAAATGTTACGTAAAATGATATAATTTATATTGTTTGCGACGTAAATTTAAAGTAGTGTTTCTCATGAAAAATATTTTACATTGATTTTTATTAGAATTATTCCCGTACGTAAATTGTAAGAATTGTGCCGCGCTATTGTATAACCTCTTTTAGGTGTTTATTACTTCATGTGATTATTTTAAATCAAGGGCTCTCAATGTTTGTCATACTTATAGTACTTTTATTGTATGTATGCATTTCTTTTGACTTTGTTCTTACCAGTCTCCAAAAGAAAACAGTTGTTTTCTCCCGCGAATGACTCAAAGTAAAATCTGTGTAGCGCTAAACCACTTTGTATCCTTACACTTTGAATGCATTATGCGTTTATATTACGTACAGTATGTACTATATATCAGTTTTTATATTTCAATCAATAAAGGTAATAAAGCAGCTGGTTAAATAACCATTCTATAAAGCTGAGAAGTACTAGTTGGACTTGTTTCCCACGCTGTCGGTTGTCATTTGCTGATAAAATTGCCCGTTGTCACGTCTGTATGCCAGCGCTTCCGGCAGCATGAAACATGGCTCATTTTGCGTCGTTTCTATTTACGTCGCGGTTTTCAGGAACGTAACCCCGACGTAAACCGAGGACTTACTGTAATTGTCATAGTTTCAGCAGCTTATAAGTCAATAGTCACAATCAATCTAACACCATGTGATACAAAAGCAGCTTACTTGCTGTATATATCTATGACGAAACTGACGCTGTGACTCAATTGTATATAAAAAAATATTGGTTGTCTGTAAAGTCGGTTTACGGACGATAGTTTAACGTGACGTCATAACAAAACATTGATGAATTGATTGCATACTTTTATGAATAAAATTGAATCATTTTTATTGAATTATCACTATTTTGTATGGATACAAAGAAGGAGTGAAATGAAATCTACAATTTAATTGATAAATTTACTTTTATTTGCACTCATTAATTCAAATATGTTTATTACTTTAACGAAGAGATTATTTTAACTATAACTTTTATACATGTTTGCTATTTAACTTGAAGATTGTTGAGAATGTTTTACACTGTTTCGCAATTACACATTTAACAACAAAGTTTGTTCGTCGTGAAATTAAACGTAGAATTTAATAAAAATGCCCTTGCAGTTAATAAAATAATTATTAGTATGTTTAAGAAATAATTTCGGCTTTAATCTCCAACCCAGACGCTTGTGGTGTGCTGGGGCCGAGATTAAAATTTGTCGAGAATATTTTAGGTTTTTATTAGTGATGGGTCAATTCCTGTTTTTTCCCGGTTCTCAGTTCGGTACCGGTTCTTAAAAATCGGTTCTCGGTTCTCGGTTCTGACTTAAACAATAAAGTAAATATTATTCACACATTATTTATGAGGTGTTTTAAGTAATAAACTATTTATTGCTTTGGCTACAAAAAAGCACTAAAAAGCCTGTGTACCAGACTTACATCTTCAACAATTTACTGTTTATAACACTGAAAATAATAATTTGTTTGTATTGTTCTGTCCTCAATGGTTTTTATTGTATGCTTACAAAGAAATGCATAGGCATAATGTTTGTCTTTAAAGAAGCTATCAAAGCAAATTAAAAGGTTTAGTACAGTTTTCAAGCTACAGTAAACACACCAACCTATTAAAAATGTAATATGTATTAATAAAAAAATAAATTCGAAATAATATAGAGTAGGTACACTTAATAAAACTAAAATTTACTATAATAATCTAGTAATTACTTCAACAAATCTACATACACCCTCCTTTAAAAAATAGGAATAAAAAGAAAATGTTACAATAATGGAAATAAATACAATGATGGTGAACTTTCAAAGAATTAAAATATTAAATTGTCCATCAAATTTATTGCCTACATTGAATTCAGTTTGTTTGCAGTCAACAGTAAATTACTGCCATACTTCTGATGCCATTTCTTACACAATTGGGTCTATTTGGCCAGAATAATTATACTTTACAAGTGTCAACAAGCATTTAGTTTGACCAGCCAATAGTAAAATACATCTGCACATCCATATAACACTATACTTAAAATAAATATATGTATATGTATGTATGTATGTATATATATATATATATATATATATATATATATATATATATATATATATATATATATATCCCCCCTTCAGAGCAATCCCGTTTACCTAAAAGAGAAAGTTACTAGCCATTACACTAGATGGCTGCAGATGCAGTGAACTTAGACACCCAAGGACTGCACAAAAAAATGCATAAAATTTTATAATTCCGAAAATTATTATGGAAAATTTGAAATCAATCATTAATTCTATTAAACAAATATTCTGTGGAATTTACAATACACCAGTCACCCTTACTTACGTGTCAACGACTCAATTAACTGCCTATTTTTAAAAACAAATTGAAACAAACATGGCGTCTTTCTGTTCTCACATCCTTGCTGAGGCACGTTATAGAGTTGCACACATCTATGAACTACATCTATGGCACCTTCAACTGTTATATTTTGATTGTAAAACGTACTTTGTTTACAGATGTGACGAGAACATTAAATATTTTCACGTGTAATTTATTTTATAGTTAGAGATGAATATTATTCCACAGAAGTCCAAAAAAATAATTCATATGTGAATTGGATGTGAGTTGAGCCATTTCATGCTGCAGCTAAGTTGTAGTGAAGGACTATTTTCATAAAGGGTTTTGCTATACTGCCGGTACTGGTACCGGCACCGACATTTTAGCTGCGGTTCTCGGTGCCGGTTAAAATGCTGAGAACCGTAGGAACCGAGAACCGTGAACCGGTACCGACCCATCCCTAGTTTTTATGTCTTCCAGTGCTCAAAATGATATGCAATTGTGGCTCCAGGCACGAAATTTTATTTATAATTCATTAATAATAACACCCCTCGCAATAAACAAAGGAAAATATGTATTAACGAGTGCCTGGTTGTCGTGGAAACGGATAGATAGTGCGATTCGTTCGGTATGCGTTCGTCACCGTAGATGGCAGCACCGTAGGGGAATAATATTATTTCGTTTTTTTTAACATGATTTTATAACCTATATGCATCCCAAATACACCAAACTTATTTATAATGTGTTACAATATTTTTTAAAACATTGTGCAAAAGATCCCGGGTGTAATTTGAATTATTATGTGTAACTGTAAAACACCTTTGTTCGTACAAAAACGTATTTGAAAATTCACTATTACTTTTAAATAACTGTACCGATTGTGCTGAAAATCGGTGGACATCGTTAAATTACATAATATTAATAATTCAAACGATGAAAACATGATTGAAAAGTCAAATCGATGGTTGTTCCAATCGAGTGGAAGAGAGATAGATGCGGCGCAAGCGTACAATGAGCGTAATGGGACACATCGTAGTGGGACAATGTGCGTTATGGGACACTTTTTCGTGCATGCATCCGGCGTTCATCGATTTATTATACGTTACGTTAAAAGTTAATAAGGGTTAAGATGCACGATGAAACTAGCAAAATTGTGTTTATAATATTGCTGAACTAAAATACAATTTACCTGGCTGCCATAACAATGAAAACACGTGAATAACTATGGTTTAAAATGAAAATATGAGCTCATTTAATCACTAATTTGGAATACAAACCTTAAAAAAAATAATTCACTTTTCGTAAAATAGATTGCAATTCACTAAAATTTTCTGGATCAAAATGTTGGTAGATTAGCAGGTTGTGGAAAATAAGGCGAATAAGAACTGAAATGAAAGATTGGTTTTTTAGGCTAAGTTAGGTTAGGTTATATGCACAACTAAAAAACTGCTATTTCGTAATGTAAATTATTTAACAAACATTTTCCATATAGTTATTGTAGCTGACTTGACTTAGCCAACCTTTTACATAAGTAACATTTGTCTAATTTTCCGAAGTTATTACATAACGTGAAAAAATGTCTTTAGTGGAATTCTAATTCTAATTCAGGGTGGCGACCAACCGGGAAAACCGGGAATTTTGCCAGCAGGGAAAAGTCATGGAAAAGTCAGGAAATTTTTCAAATACTCAGGGAAAAAATTAAATCTTGTCTAAAGTTCCTGCTGCAGCATTTTACAGCTTAATATTATTCATAGTCTTTGTTAATTGTATGTAGCGAATTATTAACTGAAATGCGGGTCCATGAAAAACACTTTGCTGTGTTTGCGTTGCTGATAATAACCGGCTGGCGCGCGCGCGCAAGCATTGTATTGCCACCATAGTAATGGTACGTGTACCAAATTATTCTATGCTTACTAGTTTTATAGCTCATAGTACACCGATATGACCGAGATAGTTTTATTTTTGTTTCTCGTATTATTGGCAACTGTGGTACAAGTACACGAACGTTTTGGGATGAAAACGTGTGTGTTTTTTTTTGTTCCCAGTCGTGTAGTGCTTCTCTACGTTTTATTTTTCAGATGTACTATTTATTTTATTTTGCTGTCCTCTTTGTGTCAACGTTTTGATTAGTGGCGTGTACAGGTTTTCAGTATTATTTAGTAAACTAGTCGGGCTTTGTTCTGAAGCTAAAAAGGAGAGAATAGAAGTAGAAGACAAAGATGAAAAAAACATGTGCGCGGGATCAGATATGAACGTGTGGGCTTGGGAAGAATATTGCCTTTGCTGAAAGCTAAGAGTAAAGGTGATTAATGAGTTAAAGTGTTTATTCGGTTATATTCAAAATTTTAGCCCTTTACTTTTATGGAGTAAACCATTTTTTAAATGAATTCCAATACAGGATAAGAAAAGTGAAAGGTAAATATTAAGAGTAGCTAATCATTAGACTTGCGCATAATAGTTCGCGACCGGGAGCACTCCTTTTATGCTGGAATCACAATGCCCCGACGGCCCCGACAAGTTCAATAGTCAATGAAATACAAGCTCGCGGTGACGTCAGCCCGACAAAATACGCACCCCGACGGCCCGCAAGGAATAGATTCTATTTCTAATTTCGTCGTGTCGGGCTGCCCGACAGAAAAGAAAATGGCAACGGAAAGTAAACAGTACAGAACTAAATTTAAAAAATATTTACCTACTTGGTAAATCTTTTTGCTGAAAAGTGAAATTTCGTTTTACGTGTGGGTGAATTGAAAAAATGTGTAGCTTGCCTTAAGGCCTTTTCACAATACCGCGATGCAACACGATCTGGCGACGCGATGTAGCGAAGGTAGCGACGTAAATATATGTCGCCAGCTAGTGCACTTCATAATAGCGCGACGCGATCGCCATTCAGCTGGCGAAAAAAACCGAACCAGCCTGCACTCTGCTGGGGATATTTTACAACATGGTTGTAAACAAAAGTTTTTGGCGGTAATATTCAGATTGTTATTATATTTGTACACTGACTGAATGGTAGAAGCATTTAATTATGGATAGGAATCGCGAAGCCCATAATATATTTCTAACCAAGCATTATTTTTCTCCGTCTGATTACAATATTTGTTACTAGAAACATCGTACAAACACGGCTTTTTCTGAACTTTATCAATTAGACGCTCTTCAAAACTCATTTCAATTGAACAAAATCCACGTGTTGTTTAGTAACATTACTTAGATGCAACAATACATTGTTTCTTAACTCTTGTTTTCAGTTCTTCTTCTTCTTTACCACAATCGTGTTTCTGATTGGCTGTTATTTCTGACGTCATTAGCGACTTCGCCGAAGCGACGAAACAGCCTCGTCGCCAAGTGAGCTGTCGCGCATCGCGGCCGATGTAGTTGTGATTGGGCTGGTTTGGTATGACGTCACGTCACATCGCGTCGCGTCGCGGTATTGTGAAAAGGGCTTTAGTCTGTTTGTATAAACATAAACAGTTATAATCGTGTTTATTGTTAAAGACTTTAGTTTAGAATCCATCTTTTAACATTTTGTTTCTTTTTAATTCTTCGCACAGCTAACATCAGGTGTATTTTTCTGTCCCTCACTGACATATTTTTATCTTGTTTCCTTGTAACTATTGTAGCTTGTAGCTCTTTGTTTTACGAATCAACTTAACCTTACTTCGTATCGCAGACGACTAAATGTTTTTTTGCACTTCAACTGAAAATAATAAATAAAAGAACCTACTTTGTTTTTAGCGCATTTATAATGCATTTTAATTGAAGTATTTACTTTGGCACGATTTGCCGAAGGCCAAATTGAAAATCGTCGGGTTATTTTTGTCGTGGTATTGTGACCCTACGCTTTTAAATCTGTCGTGCTGAGATCACAGAGTATATATCTCCTCTGTGCTGAGATGCTGCACGACAGTTTGTCGGGCCTGTCGTGTCGGACCCGTCGGGGCATTGTGATTCCAGCTTTAGTTCGCAGCTCCTTGGCGAACTGGTCCGCTCTTTTAGTTCGTCCGCTCCCATCTCGAATTCAAAGAAGACAGGTCACAGATAGTTCGTTCGCTTTGCTACCGCTACTGCAGGCGATCTTCTTTGTATGTTATAGTAGTTATTTTTTTATAATGATCAGTGTTGTGAACGCCTAGATTATTATCCTTTTTGGGTATTATACATCAAATGAGTAAATAAAACAATAATTTTTTACATAATTGGGTAAAATGGCGTATATAACAGTTCTGTTTTTAATATTCACTTAACATACACTATAATCAAATTTTTTTTTAAGTTTTATAAATATTCAACAAAAAATGTGTTATTATTTACAGGCAACAAAATTACGTACATTATTAAGAAAAAAGACCCATTACTCTTCTAATTTGTTACCTTACAATTAGACATAGAAAAACTAATCAAAACTCTTAAGTGAGATTGTTTGCTAATATTGCTTAAGAATGTGTACGTTCATTAGGACCTATATATAATTCACTAAATATTAGCAATTTCATCATCACTTAACATACACTATAATCGAAAAATTTTAATTTCTAAAATATATTATTGTCTGATTTTGGTTTGACATTATATTTGTGTATGTTATCTGATAAGTTAGTTAAAATGCAAAAATAAGAAGGTTTTACGCTTAAAAAAATTGAGGCATGGTCAGGGAATAAAAATGATTGTCCTGGGAAAGTCAGGGAATTTATTCTTTACAGTTTGGTAGCCACCCTGTAATTCTTACTATTCAAATTATTAGATGCATTATTTTTACACAATTGTTACAAAAATACAATTAATTGTAACTATTTTCTTCACAATACTGGAATTAGAATACCTACTTTCAATAGTCGTAATCAATCTTTAATTTGTACGTTAAGTAAAACAAATGATCTATTAAACAGAATAACTAAAAATTATAATAAATATGGAAGGTTATTTCTTGAATTAGATAGCAAAATAAAATTTAAAAAAATACAACTATTCCTAACTTAATTTTTTTTTCTTTCTTGTGGTTAGTAATCATATTGTTTCAAGTTAGTTTTTGTTGTGTTATTCTTATTTTCTACATTATAAAATTTGCAAATAAATTATTTACTAATTGTTAAATGTTGCATGTTGTGTGTATCATTTTGTTTTGTTGTCTTGTATTTTGTATTGTTTTGTTCGGTCTGTATGTATTTGTGTTGTTTGTATCGTGCCTACCACCCAAGGCCATAAGCTGTAGGTAGACATGCAACAAATATTAAATAAATAATAAATAAATAATAATAAAATTTGAAATTCGTATTCACGAATAATTTGATATTTGTATTTGATTAAAACCAAAAAACTGATATTCGCCCAGGCCTAATACCAATGCTTACGATGCAAATCTGTATCGGGAATATAAATTCTGGATTCTGGAGATAATTGATTGCAGTTTGATATTTTTTTCACAACCACGACAAATAATCTTAATATTTACAAACTTCCTCTACAGTCAATAATACAGTAAATAAATATTTACTGCCTCTGTACATACGAAATGACGAAATATATTCACGTCAGGGCACCATAAAATAATTCACACTTAGCATTTGTCTCTGTTAATACCTATAAACAGTCTCGTACAGTTATGTAAATGTCTCAGTTTGATTCATAGACTAAATATGGATTTGTGAAAAGGGAATCGAATCAGTTAAACTTGAAACTAAAGACCATAGAAGTAATTAAGTTCTATGGATGTGACAGAAATATGTGTATTGACTGTAAAGTCTCTGTTTTCATATCATGCATGTTTCTTCTAACTTGTTTTACTGGTGAAAAGAAACCAAATATTTAATTAATTGCAGAACTATTTAAACATCACTAACTGTACAGTCATTAGTTTTAAATTTATGCATGTTAGTATTTTCCAGTGCGAAGACTAGTTGGAGCCTGACCATGCTGAAATTATTACTTGGCATTTTAGAAATTATTTTAAATCCAGAAACTAGGACTGGTTAAAACAAATTGGCATTAAAAATATGACATAGTACAAATCAACTGGCTTTGTTGCCACTCACTGCACAGAATATTACATACCACACTTCTTGTGGCACAAGTTAACTAATTGATGCTTGTCGTACCACCTAGTGAGTGCCCTATCAACAATGTAACCTGCCATATCTGCCGGTTGAAGGCGGGCTAACCCGAATACATGTGGACACTCCAGCAGGAGATATAAAAATTCTGAGCTTCTTTTCTTTACTTAAATTTAGAGTGAATTACCCATTGAAGAAAAAGAGTATTTAAAACCTGGTGCCGAAATAAATTCAAACTCACAGTTCCAAAAAATTCTTCACTGTTGTCATGGTGCCATATTTTTTGTATATTAAGCGCCCCATGCTTTTTTCTCATTTATACTAGTATTGCTTATATACTATTGTCATAAATTAAATTTTAAAATTATTTTTAACTTTTTAGTTTGATAATCTTTAAAAGCATGTTTCTTTAGTTTTTTAAACTATATTTATTTTTAACTTTTTAGTTTGATATTCTTTAAAAGCATGTTTTTTTTAGTTTTTTAAACTATATTTATGTATAATTATCATAGGGAAATGAGTTACCGACACTACCTATTACCATCTGAGATAACTATTTGGAGTTGCAACGTCACAAAGAAATGGTAAAGTCTCTCCGAATCATTTACAGTTAATGTATGGATATAATCTTAGAATTTACCGAAAAAAAAAAAAAAAACATTTTTTTTTCGGCATGGCCGGGAGTAGAACCCATGATCACTGAATCCGAAAGCTGACGTCCCAGAAGTCGCGCGCCTTAGACCGCTCGGCTAACGAACGTAATGAAATTGGTGGGACATTTTACAGTGATGAGCCACTCACTCTTAGTCGAAAGAGTTACAGACGGACAGACAAACAAACATACAGGTGAAGCTAATATAAAGCATGTAAAATTGAATGAAATATATAAGTTTTTGCTTCTAAACTATTATGATGGTTTCTCACTTAAGGTGCCCGCCTTGTCAAGGGTGTATGTGTGTTAGTGAGGCGGGATGATAAGCGCGACACTCGCTGGTGCTTATAGCGCGCTGTCTCCTCTGGACTGGCGCACAGTCTTCTCGTCGTCACAGGATAACTGTGAAATTTGAGCGGTGACTGTAACATTATATTGCGCGGAAATTAAGATAAAGGTGTAATGCAAGTCCCTTAAGTGCTTTCAAGAATTTGTACTGGTTGTTTTACACCAAAAAATTACTCTGAAAACATGTTTTTTTAGCCATTTTAACTCTTCTAAAACTACAGTTTAAAAACCTAATCAGAAATCAAAAGTACTTTTCGGCCCTCAGCGAACTCTTAAATGTTTTTCGTGAGCAGACCCCACTCGGATTTCTTGAGTAGTTTTGAAATCACGTTTTTCCTGAAGCTCTGCACATCATATGTGTGCCCGTGTAGGCGGAGCCCTTAATGTCACCCTCATGCACATATAATTCAATATAAAGTATAAACATGTCAGTCCCTTGAATTGCATGCATATAACATAGGAATTGGGACTCCAAGTCATATTACCTTGGTAATAAGTACATATTGGCCGAACTGTTTTATATTCTTAATCATTTACAATGACATCATCAATATTAAGCTTGTTTACATCATTCACTGACTTCAATTCAGTGAAAAGTAGGGGTATCAATAGCATAGGTACTGTATGAAATTATGGAGGGAAGTAGGAACCAAAAGATGCCATTTTGGTTTCAGTTTTCTTTAGGATATAAGATTTTCTTTGTATTAAGAGTAACAATTTACAAATTAATTAAAATATTCTCTCACTTTTAAAATTCTACACTTTGTTTATTATGTCTTGAATAAAGAGAAATTATACAGAATATTAGCTTTTTTTTTCTCTTGTATTTCTTACCTGTCCAAGATGTTGCACTTCTATGATGTTGGCAGCCATGTTTTTTTCTTTACTGAAGATAACCTTACAGTAACCATACAACAGTCTGATTTTTAGACAATGCCATAAAAATGTAATTGATTTTGTAAAAATAAATATGTATATTGTAAAATTGTTTTATTTTGCTCATATTCTCTCACCTGGCAAAACATTTTAATTGCTCCAACGAAACCATGGACTGTCATATCAAACAGAGCAAAAATGTAAGAAAATGCAGAAAATATATTCATGATATTATTTTAATATGTATATTGTATATGTTTATTGATTCCTCTCATAAAAAATTATCAGTGATCCCGCAGACAGGGAAAATCTGGAAAACCTGGAAAACTCAGGGAAATTATTATACAAAACCGTATTAGTAAATTTTCATACTAGGTATGTTGTATTTACGCCTTTGCTAATATCAGTTTTTTAGTTCAAATTGAATAAAAACTAAATACCATATTATTCTCGAATATGAATATATTTGGAATATTAAGAATGAGAATTAAAATCCCACTAAAAATATTTTTGCACATGTAACAAATAAATAGGGGAGAAAAAAAGTAAATGTGTAGTGTAGTGGCTTCTGGGAAATTAGACAACTAATACTAAAGTTAAATGTTGGTTAGGTTAAGTAAGACAATAATTCTACATAAAATATGTTTATATTGCTAACTTAATTTAACTTAACATAATCAAAACCACAAACCAATGATTCATTTTAGTTCCTATTGGCCTTATTTTTTCCAGAACCTGCTCTATTTCACATATTGATCCAGAAAATTTTTTGTGAACTGCAAAATGCAGTAAAATCCAATCAATTTTACAAAAAATGTGAATTTTTTTAAAATCCTATGTAAAGTACACCTAAATTAGTGATTAAATACCTTGTATTTAAACGTGTACAGCCTAGTTATTTACACATTTTTTTTTAAACTACAGCCAGGTTAACTGTATGTTAGTTAATCAATATCATAAACAAAATTTCTGCTAATTCCATCTAAAATTCGAAACCTTTATTTACGTTTTTTAAATTTTGTTTGTTAATCGCAACGTCTGTTTTGTCATATATACATACAGCAAGTAAGCTGCTACTGTGTCACATGGTGTTAGATCAATTGTGACTGTATATTTATACGTTGTTGAAACTATGTTGAAACTTGTTTTTATTAGCTAGCTCAATGGAGTGTCCGTGTTTTGTGGTGTTGTTGACGTTAATTTATTTTTTCACACTTCTGGTACATGTGACAAAACGAATACAAATAATAGTTTGCTTTCAAGTTTGAAATATCAAAAATATGCAGTGTTTTGAATTGTTTATCCAATTTTCCACTAGCGTTCAGCAAAAAATTAGTGCAAAAACTTTAAAAACTTGTTGCATGTTTAAAATTTTGATTATGAATAAACATCAAAAGTGGGTATTTATACAGTGCAAATAACAACTTCAACAGTGAATGGGTATATTGTACAATAGCACTAGTTTCACTATTAACAAATAAATTACAGGAATATGCACATGATTAAATGCATAACTCTCGACGTAAAGTTGTCAGCACACTTAAACGTATTTCGCTGGCCACATGTTCCTACATAAACACACAAAAATTATCAATGAGTCTTGCAAACTTACTTATCATAGTAGTACAAATAGTATAATTATATTACACGCCTTTATTAAACATAACCTACAGCCATGCTGTGGTTCTTTATTAATATGTAGCAAACTAAGAATAGCGAGTACCACTAAAAACACCAAGTGATGAACAAGTTCGTCAAGCATGAACTCGCTGCTTCTCTCACCTATAGTAACATATTAAGAAAGTTATCATTCAGCATATCAACTTGCTACTGAGGCAAAGACGTTTCCATTCATTATTCCTATTCATAATTCCATGTCATAGACAAGCCTTAACCGCCCACCGACTCCGTTGGCTGAAACGTAGTTTACTTTTCGCCTAATTACTCCTAGTGCGTGAGCTTCTCTGTGACAACTCACTGTTATACACTCGCTGCTTCTGGGCTGATCTGCTCCTGGTGTGCCCTGGGACTGCAACTTGTCGTCTCTACCCGACCCGTTGCTTGCCTGCCGTCTGGTGTGGTTGCGAGTATGCGTTCGTGCTGCTCACTTGTTGCTCTGTTACCGTTGCCTCGGCCGACATTCGTGCTTGGTGCATCGCTCCCCAGGACACTGGCTGATACCGGATGCTTGTACCCGAGCTGCCTCGGCTCCTCACTCGCTCTCGGTCCTTGTGACTCATCACTCGACTTTCCTCGTTCATGCACCGTAGCACTGAGTGCTTGGTGCCGATTTTGGTGTCGCCTGGACACCCCAACTTACTGGATAGCCCGGCCTCGGTCCTGTTCGGTCCTGAGTGCTCGTCTTTCGTGGACCCCCAACTCACCGTCCGTCCGCCCAGCGAGTACACCTGCACTTGGCTTGGGACGATGACCTGTTGTTCACTCTCATACTGGCCTACATCGAGTGCATGAGCACTCGCCTCCTAGGGGTCTCGTCTGCTAGTTGTCTCTCCTCATCACTCTCCACTGACTTGCAGGTGACTAAGCTGATGACAGTATACATGACTCCCTGGTGGAGTTGACTTCACGCAATGTTAAGCTGTCTGGTGACTGGGCCACCACCCGCGCTGACGTTACACGTTACACTTTTTGGCACCTTCATGCTGGTAACCTCGTTACAAGGTAGTCCCATCAAATGCACATGAGGAAGTAAACTTCTTTGGTAGAACCACAGCGCATTTAAGCTAGAGTCTTTCTCTTGTTTTGGCTGGCATTGAAGGAGCACATTGTTGGAGTGGACAGTTGGACGTGACGGGTGTCTCGGCTACCATGTCACTCTCCCCCGACGGTTGTAAAAGAAAGTGGAGAACCTGCAGGTGATGTGGAACAAGGGAATTGGGCTACTTATCAAACCTGCCTCCGAGCTGGAGGAAGAACTGCACTGAGCAAGAAGAGATAACGATCTTAATTAGATACTGACTACAGGGCTGTGTTCTCTCTGCTTCAGGCGGGTGTAGTAGGGCACAAGGTCGGCAGGAACTAAGAATCATTAAGCGATACATAAGTTAATAAGATGGCTTAATAGATTGAGAACTATTAGATAAACTATTTAGTTGTAAGGTGCCTAAGGCACGCATTGAATAATGATGAATGTAACAAACACATTAATTTAATATACACACAATATTTATAAAAAATTCGATTTCTTTTAATA
Organism: Bacillus rossius redtenbacheri; assembly: GCF_032445375.1. NCBI lineage: Eukaryota > Metazoa > Arthropoda > Insecta > Phasmatodea > Bacillidae > Bacillus > Bacillus rossius. Next base: position 9,688,150 of record NC_086331.1, on the reverse strand, counting down.
TTGTGAAAATGAAAATTATTTCATATATATAAATTAAATGATAAAAAAATATTTGAAGAAAAATTATTTTTAATTTAGAACTTCTTGAAAAACTGCATTGCATGTTAATTGTCTCTGGTCATTCCGTAATCTTCCTTGCCGGAAACGGAAATTCAATTCTCTATACACCAGGATGGCAACCATATTGGCAGTGCAGTTCGTATGAAGGTTTGCAACAACATTAGCATGCTACAGTTCAAATGTGCCTTAATATCTATTCACCATTAATTTAATCCTATCACTATCGCTGGAAAATTGAGATAATGGTGGTTGTTAGATTCACATTAGCAAGTGGAGGCAAACAACTTTAATTATATTAAACAAATATATGTAGCCAAAACATGGCAAACTAAGCCATGGCTCACTACTTAATCTCTGAAAAATTCTGAAACTATCGGCCTCATCAAAATATGATGCTATGCCCCCATATATATTATATTTGCACCATGGACTCTGCAGCAATGCTACGAGGAACGAGTTAGCAAAGACCAGTGTAAATGTTACACTGAAAGTGCGTGAAAACAGAATTTATACATTGTTACGGAGTCAATCAGTGAGTCAGTGATGAGCATATTTATATTTTAGATATATTCTTTTAATGACAGGGAATATAGTTCAGAAATAGGGTTATTGTCATTGGTTAAGGGCAGATTTCATATGCTTGTATTTATGTTTTCTGATAGGTCTAAGCCGATTGTGGCTCTGGCTCTGCTGTTACTTGACTAACTGTGATTTCCGTGAAGTTGCAGCTTACGTAGCTCATGTTGTTACTATGTTCAAAGTATTAAAACGTTTAATGCATGCTGGTGATGGAAGACATTAATTTACCTGAGCATATTCACAGGCAAATTCTTGAATGGTCTAGTAGACAATACATAGGAGCAGGCATTTTTCGCGAAAAAACCTGAACGTCTACTAGACTTCAACAAGGTATACCCTCACCAGCGGTTTCTTCCTTGTGATTGGCTGCCGTCTGCGAGAGAAGTCGTCGCCTTGTTTTACCGAGCCACTCAGGACGCGTTTGAATCCGCACTGACTTAATGTGATTGGTGTTGTGACAATCGACATGTACCTGAGAGAAACTCACCCAATCACGGAACACACAGTGCTACATTGTTTTGACTTTCAGCTAGTCTCGGAATCTTTTCGCGAAATATGCATGCCCCTAACAATACATTTATGAACTGGTATGGCACTAAAGGCACAATAGGCACACGTTCCTGCTGAGTAAAGGCTGTCCATTTATAAAAATAGTGTTCTGAAATATGTTTTGTCTTCTGAAAGCACTGCTTGTTTAGTTAGCAACAGTGTATCTGAACTGTGATGTGTTTTGTGTATTTAGATGCTGCCTGAAAGATTCCCTGATCGCACAACACGTCATTCAGAATTGCGTGAGAATCTCTACAAGAATCGATACCCCGACATCAAGACATATGATCAGACTCGTGTAAAGCTGTCACAAATAGACAGTGTAATGGGCTCAGATTATATCAATGCAAATTTTGTGATTGGATACAGAGAAAGGAAAAAATTTATATGTGCCCAAGGTAAGCTGTAGACATTTTAAATGTTTCATGATAAATCTGGTTGCAATAAAAAAGAGAATTTTTTTTGTGTGTAATTTTTTTATACAGACATATTTTTTAGCAATGAAATTTCTGATTGTTAAAGTGCATTCTAGTTTTTTTTTTGTGAAATTTAAATAATTTCATTATTCATCAGCCTAAAAAAGGTTTGTATCATAAACATTTTGCATTTTTTTATGTTGTCTGTGTGAAAGAAGATCAATATTTCTGCGTACAAGTAGGTTTTTCCTTTGTATTTATTTCTGCAAAACACTGCTTTCACCTGTTCTCCATGTCCCCACATCACATCAGTTTGACGTCTCGTGGCTTTGCTGTCAAGGTAGGAGCTAGCTAGAAAGGAGGCTGTGAGCAGAATGGTGCATTCTTCAGGCCTGTCCCTTAAACAGAGCAGCCAGCTTAGCTCCGTTAGAGCCAGTCTTCTTTTGTCTCGAGACTCAAATAAAGTAGACAGGTAGTGTGACTGACGAGACTGATTAATAAATGCATAGCTTATTGTTTTGATTTGGTTTCAGGGTTTTCCCTTCCATTATCTTGCTGCCAACAAAATCACATGGTTATATCTGAAAAATAATTTTATTTGTAGGTCGGTTGGTAAAGAGCAGGGTGGAAGGAGATGAACAAAGGAGTGAGAAAGAAAGGGTTATGGTAGCATTTAACTCAGCAGGCCTAGCCCAAGTTTGAAACCAAAATACATTAAGTAAAACAATGTTTGTTCATATTATGAATAGATTACAAAGATTTGGAGGTGATGGGTTCCATACCTATTCATTAAAACATAACCAGAATTTTCAGTTTTATCTAGCAAACTAGTTTGGAACACTCGCTTCAGTTAGTAGTTTTTAAATGAAAGGTCTGCTGATTTTATAAAATGATTTTGTTTTGAGGTAAAATACTGTAAATTTGCGAAATATTGTAGACACTTGTATAATGTTGCTCTAAGGAGACATAACTTACTCTGGCGCTGATCATCCACAGGATATCGTGGAGTGAAGCCATTTTGTCGTAGAAATATTATTCTGCAGTTATGAAGTAGTTTAGTGTGATTCGTATGAGGTTGACACTCAAAAGACACGAGTGACACACACATATACACTTGTTTTAACTTCACTTTAAGTCAACCGAGAGATGTTATTATTAGCATCTGTGTGACATGTGAAAGAGATGGTTGGTAAATCTTTTAAAATTGTTTTTGTCTCCCATGTGCCTGTCTGCCAAGATGGAACATAAGGCAGGCAACAAGTTTCAGCCCCAACCCTTTATTGCGCATCTTTTCAATATGAGACAGATTACAATTTTATCTAAAATGAAAAAGATAACTCAGTCTCAATGTAATTTTAAAAATTTAATTCAAATTGTAACTTGCTCAGTTTATGTCTACTTATAAAGTGCAGGAAATTGCAACCAATTTTGTAGTCTTAAATCACTTAAACTGCAACAGCAAATCTTACTTTTTGTATTCCTGTCTCGACAGACTTCCGACCTACCGTAGGGATATGGCACTCACCCATGACTTGTCTCTCCCCTGCTTTTTAGTCTACTACTTTCATTTGCATCATAAATTTTTACTTTTTACCTGCTGAAAAAGTTATTTTTTTTTTTTACAAAATGTAGCTCAAAACTTATAAAATCAATACAAAAGTATCAGTATGGTCAACTCCACTCAGCCCAGCAGTAATTGGACAATTACCCTTCCTTCTCTCACCCATCGAAATTATGATGCCATGAGAGGCAGGCATGCATCCATGATAGCTGCTGTAAGTGCAAAAAACTTGTTGATAGCTCTTATTTGGGAGTTCACTAATCCTGTCACTCTATTCCAAGCAGTTTTGTAGCATTATTACAGGCTTCTACTGCAGATTACAGCTTGAGTTTTGTCTCTTAGAGGCAGGTATTCCTAACATGGTTTCATCATTCCTTCAGGAGGGGGGGGGGGGGTAAGTATGTTGCTGACAAAGACAATAGAAAAATCCACCAGTGGTTTTCTCACACAGTGGTTGGTCTGTCACGCCTGTGTTTTACATCAGACGTGATATGTAGACTACTCGAAGAAAAGTCTATTGCGTTGTGTGCAGTGTGGCGCAATGTACATACAGTAAAACCTTGTTGATCCGGATCTCCGGATATTCCGGGTCAGATTTGTGGACATAAAAATTTTTAACTACGTTAGCAAGAATGTAACTATAAGTATGCCAAATGTTCACTTTTTAGGTTGAGTCAATGTATGATTCCTGCATTATGGAGGATTATGGTAATAAAATGTTTTTTTGTTGAGTTTAAGAAAATGCACTAGCTGACAAACATTATGGCATACTTGAAGCGTTGGCCCGACACCACTCCAGCTGAACTATTAATGATATAGCGTTTGCATGACTGTGCTTCATTCAAACGCTATATATGTTTGAAACAGAAGAGAGGCATTAAATTCGGTGTTAAGAAATTATGTGAAATGTGAAAAGTTATTTTCATATTTTTGTAATGTTTTGTAAAGAATATAAAGCATGTATACTAGGTATTTTCATTACAAAATGTAGTTTTTTATCATGATAAATGGTAAGTCAGCTTATTTAAGGATTTTGTTTTGCTGATAACCCATATTATTCAGATTTTCAATTTTCCTGATTGCCTTTGGCTCCAGTTGGTCCAGATGGATGAGGTTTAATTATACTTTGATTCACATTATTTTTAATGTTTGTGTTATGCTTTTTGTAGTCATCACATTCATCAAAACAATTTTAATTTTCAGGTCCAATGGACAACACAGTTTGTGATTTTTGGCGTATGATCTGGGAGCAGCATTTGGAAATGATACTAATGTTGACGAATTTGGAAGAATACAGTAAAACCAAATGCTCCAAGTATTGGCCAGATGATTCAGAAGGAGAAAAAATATTTGGAGATTTCACAGTAACTCATGTACAAGAAAAGAGGTATTCAGGTATGTATTATACTGCTGAAATTAATTTTGTTAGTGGTTTTAAACATGTAAATTTAAAATTATAAATAATAATGTTGCTGTGCGATTATACTTTGCTATAATTTGTTATATTGTGAATGTAAGATACCTGCTTTAGATCATCCGCTATACGTGATGAAACAAAGAATCCATGAACATTTAATGTTGAAATGTTCAAGAATGAGACATGCAGGGCTGCTGCCTCCGGTAACTGACTCAACAACCAAGGCTCCTACACATTAAGACTTTATGCAAAATAAAGCCTTAGGTTGTTTGCGGTACCTTGTAGTCAGCATTTCCAAGGTGTCTATTAACCACTGTTACTGAAGCAGTACCTTCAGCGCACCTGTTTTTGGGTTCTGAATGATTTATTTTAGATGATAATGGTTATTGTGAGGTTCTGGTACAGAGCGATTGCTTCTAAGATATATTTTTGCTAAAATTTACATTCTACACATAAAAGTTTATCTAAGGAATTATTTTGTCATGCAGATGTCAGTATGGTGTTCACTTTAATGTGATCTTTTTTTTTGTTGAAGATTACATCATACGGGAGCTGAAACTTTGTCGTCTCTCGTACAGCGGGAAAGAACAAGAGAGTCGTAGCATAGTGCAGTTCCATTACCTTGTGTGGAAGGATTTTATGGCTCCAGAACATCCTTCTGGAATACTCAAGTTCATAAAGAGGATAAATGAAGCATATTCACTGGAGAAGGGTCCTATTCTTGTACATTGCAGGTAAATCTGCAGAGTTTGAGTAATACACTTTTACTTTTTTGTATGTGTACTGAACACGCACAAATATCATCATGCTATATTAATAACATTCTCTAGTATGTGAAAAATACTCTAGCTTACTGTATACAGACATTATTTTATTTATGAAGTAGATTAGCATTTATTGGTAACATGATAGTTTTTTTGTTAAATTCAAAATAATTGGGAAAATAAACTACTACCGTTTACAAGCTAGTGTGATTCTATTTTAGTCCTTAATATTTAATTGGATATAACATTTGTTAATATTTCACCAGGTAAGTTACACAATTTTCATGGAATTGACATTGTTGTAATGTATTTGTATTTAGTGAATGTATTTAACCTAGATATAAGGTTCAAATGTTATGAACTATCTCTGCATTCAAGGGACTATGGTGTAAAATCTCTTGCTAAATCAAAATATGTATATCAGTGAATTTAAATAAGTATACAAAGAACAAGTACAGGTCATCTTAAAATTGAAGAAAAAAGATGTTCTTAATGTTTATTGTACAAATGTTATGTAATTAAACTTAAGTTTTCTTTTCCAAATTTATTTTAAAAGAAGGTTTGGGAAACAAACCAACTGACCTGTAGCAAGTGTCGACTGTTGAAAAAGTGAGGGACAATTTCGTAATGAATGTACAGATTGTAATGTCATACAAACTTCTGCTTGAGTTCAATGTATAGTAAATCAAATCAAGTATTTTTTGCAAGTTTTATGTTTGTGTGAAGAAAATTTTTTTGAATAGTCTACCATTTATAAATAAAGTAAAAGTGAATGTGATTTGGCAGAATGTACTCCACATTGACTCAAAAAGAGTGTTGTTTAAAAAAAAAGGTGATATTTAGCAATAGAAAATTAGGCAATGTCCAAATTAGCAAAACAACGATGTTGCAACATTACGCTTATGGTAGGAGTGGACACTCGTGTTGAATATTTTACTGTTAATAAAAAAATGGATTCATTTTAAATATAGAATATATAATTTGTCAAAAATATGATCATCAAGTAAAAATCAATCACATAATTCTTGAGCACACATGCTTTCAAACGGTACAGAAGAATTACACATTTATCTTGCACAATAAAGCCAGATAATTTAAAAGTCCTTTACAGTTAAGTAGCTTGGTAACTGTTGTTCAGTGAGATTCAGAGCAGACTAGGCAGTAACTGGCCTCCAGACAGACCCGGGATTGGGCAGCAGGCTTGTGCCTGCTCCGATGCCAGCAGAACATGCCCTGTGTGCGACCTATTGCCTCGCACCATCGCACCATCCGTCCTTGAGTCTGGGGGCTGCTGCTATGCTGGGTGAAGGCCTGCCATCAACTACCGGGCAGCTGTGTTACATTTTATAACTTATGGCTAGAGACCTGCAAAATTTGCGGTTTCGATGGCCTTCAGGATAGACTGCACATACCCCTGTACACTCGGGCAAATAACGCAAGTTCGTTGGCTGCCGACTTGTAAGTCGTCTCAGCTGGTTGAGGGTTTATAACTGGTTGAGATTCGTCCAGATGAACAGTAAACCAATAGCAAAATTATCTAAGAGGTATATGTGTTTGAATTCTAGCCTATCACCGAATGAATCCGCGAATTTTGCAGGTCTCTACTTATGGCCAAATAACAAACTATTTTATTGCTTCCTGTAATGTTGAGCACTTTACCTTAATCAAAACATCTGCTTGCATACATCATGACGATATCTACTACTACAATATTGTTATTAAAAAAAATGAAGTGTGTCTCAACTGAAAGAGTTTTGAATTGGTTTTGGTTGCAGTGCTGGTGTGGGGCGAACAGGAACATTGGTGGCTCTTGACTCACTCTTACAGCAGCTCAAGGAAGAAGAACAAGTTTCCATTTTCAATACTGTTTGTGACCTCAGGCATCAACGTAACTTTCTTGTTCAGTCTCTAGTAAGCATTTTGACATTTAAAACTCTTTGTTAAATAAGTTAAGTAAGTGTGTACACACGCTCACAGTTGGCAGACTGTTAAGTCACTGATTGCCAACTGCTGTCCTTGTTGCCATCAGGCCAGGGATTTTTTTCATCAAGTGTCTGATGAGGGTACTGTAGCGTACACTTAAATGTATATTTATTTTCTACTTCGTCTTCGCTCTACATCCATTTCCAGACTCAATGATAAAATAAACAAGGAACCATTCATACTTCTCATTGTAATTAATGGAGGTTCCATTATTTGTGTAAGAGCTACCTCAGTGTAATTTGTTTACTAGCTCAGTTGCAGTCCTTTGATCAGAGCTGTACACAATATGTACATGTTTGATTTACACAGAATTTAATACTCTCCATTATTTATATGTGTGCCTGTTGCATTATTATATTACTTTTTTAAACAAATATTTTATTGGTTTTACTAATAGATACCATAATGTTAAAATACAGATATAAACCATTATTGGTTGTGTGGAAAACAAATTATATTGTGAGTAGAGGCACACACCACGAAGAGTTATGGAAATGAAACCGAAGCTTGCAGTTTGCAGCTATAGTCTTTTATAAACCACATTGTTTCACGTGAATCTTGGTTATGTGATATACACATCTGAGTTTTATTTTTAATATTGGCAGTTACTTCAGGTTTTCTTCTTCAAATTAATATGTATGTTATGTTATAAATTTAAATATCTGCTGCAGAAATAAGAGTATTTTTCAGACATTTGTTGGCATTCCACACTTAGTCCTTTTGATAATTCAAGCAATTCTACAAATAAATTTATAGTGGTACATAAAGAACTGTGTTAAAATTCATATGCAGAATCACATTGAATATCTATTGATTCCTCGGTTACATTTGGCAGCACAGAAAAAAAAGTTGCACCGTTAGATGCTCTTGAATATTGCTTTTGCGATTGAATTAAACCTAGCCAAAAACTGAACCTTCATAATCGGTTTTTCACACTTATTTCATATTGTTGCTGGGTTTTCTTCTCATGTACACCAGCCCCTCGAAGTAACGCTCTAATTCGTTCCAGGAAAATAGAGCGCTAATCAAAACACCGCTAATTAAATACGTTTTTGCCATAAGAGTGCATGTTATTCATAATAATTGGTTCTCCAGCCACTGAAATCCGTTTGTTTACTATTCCTTATATGACATTTATTTCATTTAAATGTACGTATTTACATACTGTTAACACATCTAAATACAATTTAAGAAAAATATAAATGTATAAATTGCATTTAAAGTTCAAATAACCTAAAATAATACTATATTTAAATCACAGGCGGCATAATTGAACTGTACATAGCCTACTAACCTCATATTTCCTTACGAAGCACGTGTATACGTCACATTTTTTAGTTAAAAATAATAGTATTTTTAACATATAAGCTCTGTTTGAATGTTTAAGAATAGAGAAGAATAAATTTTACGTATGTGGTACTTATTAGGTTTAGTAATTAGTTTATATTGAAATCGATTCTAAAAAAAGAGTAACTTCGTGTACGCACGACTAGGAGTCAGCGCAGCCTGTCATGCAAGATGTGAACTAGCCTCGAAAGCTTCCGGCATTTCCCACTAGAGCTGCTACTGAGTTGCAAGACGGCGTAGTATGTATAAACATTAGCTAAACACACACGTAGGCGTCGGAAAATGTATTTACGAAATATTATTTACTGTGCAATTTTAATTAGGCTTTGAAAATATGCGATGGAAGCGAATAACTATTACATAAAAAGGTAATATCTTTTTTTGATTCGTCATAATGTTTATGTTACACAAGTGCCGTCTTATTTTTAATTTGTTGCATTTTGTTTGTTACATTGTGCACGTATGAAAATAAAATTAATTGTGTGGATGAGAAAGAGCGCTACTTAGAATATATGACAGCGCTACTTCAAATCATGCCCTAATTAATTGGCGTCGTTACTTCAAAACGACGCTAATCGAACAGCGTTACTTCGAGGGGCTGTTGTATGTTATAAATTTATTAAATTTTTTGTAAATTTATGCAACTGTTCTAGTTTTGCACTCTTGATTGTATTTAATTATGTACTGAAACTGAAATGTCATTTCTTTGTAAGGTTTGCTAAACAGATTCAGAAAAAAACATTAAATATAAATAGGTCTTGGTGTTTGAGTAGTCAGATCTCTAGCCAAGATGATCTGAGTTCAGTTACCTACAGGGTCAATGCTGATGTATTTGCACGTGGGAAACATGGCAGACGTTGCTATCAGCTGATGGTTTTTCCCCACCAATGCATTTTGTTGCTGCTCCATCCTACCTCTCTACCATCGTCCACATCTTATGGCCTCGGTGTTGGTTTTATGTTTTATGGTTTGGTACATTAAATCGGAATCATCTCTGAAGTGACTGTCCGCCTAGTCATGTTGTTTTGTAATGAAAATTATTTTTAGTTGTATTATTATTAGTTTAATTGACATTTTCTGTCTTTGACTGCACGGACTGTGATTGGTGCAGTTTGCAAACTTGACTGAAGTAAGTGTGGGAACCCTGTATCTTTTCTATATCCCCTAATTATAATTATTAAATGAATATTGAGCCATTAGTATTTTCCTGCACCTCTTACCTTATTTTTTAGCAGTTTACTTATGGTTTAAAGTCATAAAACCAGACAACTTTAGGTTTTTGAGGTATTTTTTTTTTTTTTTTTTTTTTTTTTGCTAAACCACAGATAGGCAGATGTTGAATTTACTGTCAGTGATAAGACTTTTATAAGAATGTTGCATTACCCATAGGCTCCCAAAGTTCTTTTTTGAGTTTTGAATTAAAAATATATATAACCATGATTTAATTGGTGCCTTAGCTCAGTTAAGGCATATGGAATTTGAGAGTATGGTTGTGGTGAAAACCAAAGAGAAGATTTTATATTAATTTTTGGAGTGAATTGACAGAATTTTGCAATATCTAGTAGGGCTTGACTGTGGGTTGAACAGCATTAATGTGGGCCTTTTTACTACATAATAAATCATCTGTTTTAATCAAAAATGTTTAATTTTGTTTGTTTGCTTCTTACTGCTTAGCTTGAACTTACTGTGATATTTGTATTTTGTCAGTCCAGGTACTGTGTGCTGTGCTAACATTGTTTCACTCTTGATTTTGCAGAAACAGTACATTTTTATATATAGAGCTTTAATGGAGGTAGCACAGTTTGGTGACACTGAAATAGAAGTTTCTGGGCTGAAAATTCACATAGAAAAGCTAAAGAAATGGCAGAATGGTAAAGAAAAATGTTTAATGGAAGAAGAGTTTGAGGTAAGTTAAAAACGAGTCTTGTCTTTAAAATGTTGTAAACAAGGATATGTTACTGATAATACATAACTTATACTTTTTTGTATGCAAACAGAAACTCAACCTGGTGCTCGAAGACCACAAGTCTTATTCAGTTGGTGATGGAGAGGAAAACAGGTCGAAGAACCGTAGTGATCTAGTGATACCATACGACAGGAATCGTGTAATGCTTACACCAGTACCTGGCAGGGAACATTCAACATACATAAATGCTTCTTTCATTGAAGTAAGTAGATAAAGCATATATTATACATATACATTAACAGTTTAAAAATTTTTTTATATAATTCTTCAATATTATTTGGGGTTTTGCATCATTTGATGTTATAGGGATATGTAATGTTATGTACTAGAGCCAGCCAAGCAGTACTTTTGTGGATGCATGTGACTTATTACTATCCAGCGGTCAAAGGCCTTAAGGACTATGCACTGTCCTAAGAAAAGCTTCAGGCCACTCTGTCTCGACTTCTGGCTTTCCATTTGCTATTTTGGCCGAAGCTCATGGGAAAGTGGTCAATATTGTTACGATTTACCTGCGGGTTCGTAAAGGATAGCCCAATTAAAGATTTTTATTACACACACAGTTTTATTTATTTCCACTACTTATGTCACTTACAACTAATCTTCTAAGATGGCAAACAAACAATTAACTACACTTAAATGTCTATTCCCCCAGTCACTTGTTCCGCACACCTCGCTGGGCCGCACCTCTGGCGCAACTCTCGCCGCAGCACCCCTCGTGGGTCTCCGCCGCGGGACTCCGTCGCCGCACTCCACCGCCGCCGTCACACCCTTCGCCGAGATCCCACACGACGACTCGCCCGCAACTTCACTCGGGACTCCGCCGCGCCCGCGACTCTATCGCCCGGAAACTCCCGACTCCACTGAACTCACTCACTCCCTGCCCTGGAACCTTCTTCCAAGGACTTCGCCACTCTGCCGCACCCGCGGCACTATCGCCTGGAAACTCCGCTGCGGGAGAACTCCCCACTGAACTCCTCTCGAAGGTCGGCCCAACCTCCTTATATAGCCCTTGGGTTCCCGTCCAGAACAATCGGGCATGTCTCCGAGATATCGCGCGACCTTCGCCGTCGAAATGCTCAGAAACGCGTCGTGAGTCCTCGAAGGACGCGGCGGCTGCTCAAAGAACGCCGATAAACGCAACAAGCATCGGGTTCCCACAAAACGCGCCGATAAACATGTCTAAGTCCTTTTATTCCGCAGTGCGGCCTCTTTTAAGTAACTCGATCTGAGGCAGGTGCGCGCTGCGACGGTCAGGATGTTGCGAGACAGTATGACACGAGATACCAGGGAGAGGATGCGGGTGGAAGGGGGGCGCAGACAGGCTGAACGAGCGCGGCGATGCCAAGCACTGCAGCCAAGCGCGATCGTAACATTGCCCCCTCCTTAAACCTGTTCGTCCCGAACAGGTAATGCATCTCCTCCTGGAGGTCCCCATGCTACTCGAAGTTTAGGCCTCCTGCCTTTCCTCCATCGCGGGCTGTACAGTCTCACCAGATAACCCTCTCTCTCATTAGATGTAGCTTCTCTTGTCACCCGGCGACACTTCTGCGTCGCAGATGCCCCATGTCGTTCAGCCAGCTGCCCGAGACGGGCTGACCGATGCCTTGGACGGACCCGATACTCTTGAGTGCATTGCTTATTGCCTTCCAACAGTTTCCTTATTTCTTCCCTTTTTCTCTCCATTTCTTCTCTCGCAGCTACTTGTTCGCACAGCATTTCTTCCCGGCTCTTCTTCGTCTCTTCTTGGTTACTCGTGCCCTCTTGGTTCTTCTGTGTCTCACCTGGACTGCACTTAGTTTCTCCTTGTACCCTCTTCATGACTCCTTGTGTTCTCATTTTCTCTTCTCGGTCTTTCTTCCCCTGTTCTTGGTCTTTCTTCACCTCTTCTTGGTCTTTCTTCACCTCTTCTTGGTCTTCCTGAATCTCTTTTTGGTCTTTCTTCGTTTCTTCTTTGCACTTCTCTATCTCTTCTTGACTCTCTTCTCGGCTTTTCTTCAGCTTTTCTTGGCATTTTCCCCTCTCTCTTTCGTATTTCGTTTCTTCTTTGCACTTCTCTATCTCTTCTTGACTCTCTTCTCGGCTTTTCTTCAGCTTTTCTTGGCATTTTCCTCTCTTTCGTTTATCTTCATTTCTTCTTTTTCAATGTTCCTTACTTTGTAACTCATCTTCACTACTTCTGTTCTTTTCTTTAGCTCTTCTTTCATCTTCATGTCCTGGCTAATTTCCTCTTCGCTGTTCTCTTCGCTGTTCCCCTCTAGGCTAGTCTCCTCTTCGCTGGTCTTCTCTTCACTGGTCTTCTCTTCACTGGTCTTCTCTTCACTGGTCTTCTCTTCACTGGTATTCTCTTCGCTGGTCTTCTCTTCGCTGGTCTTCTCGTCGCTGGTCTTCTCGTCGCTGGTCTTCTCGTCGCTGGTCTTCTCTTGGCTGTTCTTCTCTTGGCTGGTCTTCTCTTGGCTGGTCTTCTCTTGGCTGGTCTTATCTTGGCTGGTCTTATCTTCGCTGGTCTTCTCTTCGCTGGTCTTCTCTTCGCTGGTCTTCACTTGGCTGGTCTCCTCTTGGCTGTTCTCTTCCAGGTTTATCTTCATTTCGGTCTTCTTTTCATTCTTCATTTCTTCCTGGCCATTCTTCATTTCATTCTGATCCTTCTTCATTTCCTCTAGGCTATTGTTTGACCCGCTCTTCGTTTCTTCATGATGGTCCTTACCCACATTATTTTCACTCTTCACTTCTTTCGCAGAGTTCTTCATACTGGTTATCCATGCCCTCATGTCATTCACCATTTCTTCCAGGATAACCCTTATCTTCCTGATATCTTCTACATTTAACTCTTCAGCAGCCATCTCTTTCTAAAGCATTTACTAATTAATCAACCTAAATAATTTTTTTCTAATACTGTTCTTAATTTTAAATGACCTAGCCGAACCTTATTAAACTAAAAATATCTCTCTTACATTCAAAACTAACACTGACTACAGTAAACTCTAACTCTAGAAAATTTCAAATTCACTAAAGTTCTAAACACTAACTATATTCTCGTAAACTAAATTCCTTAACTTTTATTCTAATACTCTAACTGAATCCTAAATCTATTAATTAGGGCTGTCCCACTTCTGACACCAAAATGTTACGATTTCCCTGCGCGTTCGTAAAGGATAGCCCAATTAAAGATTTTTATTACACACACAGTTTTATTTATTTCCACTACTTATGTCACTTACAACTAATCTTCTAAGATGGCAAACAAACAATTAACTACACTTAAATATCTATTCCCCCCAGTCACTTGTTCCGCACACCTCGCTGGGCCGCACCTCTGGCGCAACTCTCGCCGCAGCACCCCTCGTGGGTCTCCGCCGCGGGACTCCGTCGCCGCACTCCACCGCCGCCGTCACACCCTTCGCCGAGATCCCACACAACGACTCGCCCGCAACTTCACTCGGGACTCCGCCGCGCCCGCGACTCTATCGCCCGGAAACTCCCGACTCCACTGAACTCACTCACTCCCTGCCCTGGAACCTTTGTCCAAGGACTTCGCCACTCTGCCGCACCCGCGGCACTATCGCCCGGAAACTCTGATGCGGGAGAACTCCCCATTGAACTCCTCTCGAAGGTCGGCCCAACCTCCTTATATAGCCCTTGGGTTCCCGTCCAGAACAATCGGGCATGTCTCCGAGATATCGCGCGACCTTCGCCGTCGAAATGCTCAGAAACGCGTCGTGAGTCCTCGAAGGAAGAACGCCGATAAACGCAACAAGCATCGGGTTCCCACAAAACGCTCCGATAAACATGTCTAAGTCCTTTTATTCCGCAGTGCGGCCTCTTTTAAGTAACTCGATCTGAGGCAGGTGCGCGCTGCGACGGTCAGGATGTTGCGAGACAGTATGACACGAGATACCAGGGAGAGGATGCGGGTGGAAGGGGGGCGCAGACAGGCCGAATGAGCGCGGCGATGCCAAGCACTGCAGCCAAGCGCGATCGTAACAATATATTTCCCCAGCCCTAGATTAGTCATCATGGGCAAGTATATTGCACTAAAATGTTCTGTGTTTTGCTGCTTATGTAACAAGTACATTCTAACAGCCAATGCACTAATAATATTCAATTTATAATACCGTATTTACCCATGTACCACCCGCCCCCATGTATGACCCGCACCCCAAATTTTCAACATACTCTCTGGAAAAAAATTTTTTTCACTGTAATGTCTATTTACATGTGCCTGCATAAATAGGGAAAAAGAGTCTGTCATTGTAACAACAAAGAAAACTGTTTATAACTGCAGCACAGAATTTTACTAACACAAATGCATGAAATATTAAGGAAAAAAAACCAGTAATATTCATTGTCAAAATAGTAGATCAATTTTGCTAAACAACAGATGTAAATTTGGTGAAATAAATTTTAAAATGTTTGTATGCAATAACCACAATCGTCAACTGTTCAGTCCGTTGCAACATCCTGCAAATAAAAATAAAGCTCGTAGTGCCAAATAATTAAAAATAATGAGTGATGCCATAAAACCATTTTATTCAACGTAAAAAAACCCGTAGCAAAAACGTGAGTTGTATTGATACGCATAAAATGGCGTGGGTTGCCAGTTATAGTTAACTCGGTTGTAAACAGAGCGCGCGCGTAGCAAGAAGTTTGCGAGCTATCGCTATCGATCTTCGACTACGTGCGCGCGCTCTATACCGAATGATGCCAACTGGCGCTGTTTACGTTTTATAGGTGGATTACAGCGACTCCCGACACGTTACGGATAAAGTTTAATACTTTTAAAAACGTCTTGAAAACACATCAGAATACATTGTATTACGATTATTTAAATTAGAAAGCGTTAATCTCAGAATAAACAGCGTAAATTGCGGGAAGCAGTTTATACGCGCGTTGTAAACAACGGCAATTTATTGCATTGCATCATATGAGATTAAAACGGGACCGAAATAAAATGGTGCAAATATCGGGAAAAAGTAAATAACGGTAACGTAAATAAGGGGTTTCGCTGTATTTTCATTGTAATAAATGCGTCCAGCATTCGGTAATGTACTATAAATCCAATTTTTTCAGTCTTCATTGTTGTCCAAAACCTCAAATTTCGTGTATGACCCGCACCCCGACTTTTGAATGTTGTTTTTCAGAAAAAATGTGCGGGTGGTACATGGGTAAATACGGTAATTAGGATATTATTTGGTTAGTGGCTGTTGTGAAAATAGTGTGTTTTAGCAATAGGTCACATCAGAACTCTCCTGTTCGTGTGTAATTTGAATGTGCAAGATCAAGATGATTTGATTAGCAATACCCCTATATGTGTATGACTGGTAAATTGGAATGAAAGTTGCATTACACTTTTTTTTACCAAGTAGGGAGTTTTTTTAGTTTGGGTTTTTATGTTTCATTTCAAATTTTTATTTAAAGTATGAGTGAGTTTTTGTACTACCATGCGTATTAATTTATTTTAACTCTTATGCCTTCATATAGACAAAAAACTAGTTTTACCCTAAAGTGTTGATTTTTTTTTTTTTTCAGTGAATCCCTGTAACACTTACCAGTCCATTTAAATTATAAACAACAATTATCAAACAGTTTTCAAACTGGGTAGTGTAGCACTTGTAAAGTGATTTGCATTAGTGAGTCTATACCTACAAACTTTTGAAGGTTGTGACGTATTTCTGTTTCGAATGGTTTACTTCGTTAATTATTGTATCCGCATTGCTTTCCATGGTTTACTTCATTAATTATTGTATCCGCATTGCTTTCCAAGCTGTAAGTCCATTTTCAATTCAGATTGTTATGAACAAACAAAACATTGTTTTATTTGCTTTAGTTTCTCACGTTGCACTAGGTCCTTTCTGAAAAAAATATATTTCCTGATCAGAAAATTTTCAGTGTCATTAACATTGTTATTTACAATATATTCAAAGAATTTTTATGAAGATCATTCTTCTCAAACTGCTTTATTTGTCTTTACCAGAAATATTTTCTTGGTAAGTCAGCATAACATAATCCTGCATATACTGTGGTATTGGTATTTCTTTTTCATTTGCTTTCCCAGCTAGTATCCGTGTTCCAAGTAAATGGTACTTCAGATGTGTCTTCATCGTCTTGACCTGAAGGTAAACCATAGGCATGCTGTTTGACATCTTAATTTTCAAGTATAGGTGTAGCACTTTCTCGTGTTTGATTGGAATAACAAGCTTTTTTACACTGCCTTCAATAATTCTGCATTTAGTTTCACTTCAGTTGGTGGGCTGTTGAAAGTACCCACTTTAGTCTTTCAGCATATGTTGTATTATAGGATAATTCAGTTAATTCAAGGAAAATCTGCAAAACAGGGGGGGGGGGGGGGGGGAGTTTGGTAATTAACAAGTGTTTTCAAAACAGAAAACTCTGAAAAATTAACAATATTTTTGTATCAAAACATTATGCAGTATATTTGTATCTTAAATGCAATGTTTTTTTATTATAAATTTGGGTGTTGTTAGTAATCATCTGATTTTTACTAACTAACTAAATGTTAGAGTTACAAAAAATGTGAATTAATTTTAATCATAATAAAGTACCTATAGTTTTTCACCTGATTATAATAAATATATTTTTTTCAAAGTTTGACCGAACAACATACACGTTTTCTTTTTCAGACAGTCAGAATTGGTTATGTAATGCTGATGGAAACTATTTATTGTGTAGGATAGTAAGAAAACATTTTATACTCAATTCTGCATGTTATGTTTTTTTTTTAAATGAGTTTTGATAGTAATGTGTATAAGTATGTCCATAGATGAGACAAGGAAAACATTTTAGGTGGAACAGGGAGAACAGGGATAAATTGACTGAAGTATGTGTGGGAACCCTGTAGCATTTCTTTATCCCACAGTGATGATAAACAAATGAATTTTGAGCCATTACTATTTTCCTGTATCTCTTGCCTGGTTTTTTTTTATCAGTTTTAATTATGGGTTTAAGTCAAAGAAACCAAGCAACTCCATGTTTGTAAGCTCAGGTTTTTTCTACCAGACCACAAATAGGCATATGTTGAATCTACTGTCAGTGTTGGTCTTCTATAAGAATGTTGCAGTACCCTTAGGCTCCAAAAGTTATATTTTGAGTTCACTTGAGAAAATACTGCAGGAACATAGTCTGATTGTAAGCCGTTTCGTTGACATCATTACTTGTTTCCCACATCTCAGTGCACATTAGCAAGCATAGCCACAGAGGACTCTACTGTTTACAAGATGTGACATTTAGTAATGTAATGTTAATATTTTAACAGAGTGGTGGGTTTTTGGTGAAATAAATACTAAACAGTCGCCTGTACATTCCCACCAAGGTTATTTGGGTTTGAGTACCACTGGGATCTAACCAGGATTTTTCGCAAGTGAGGAAACATGGTGGGCGTTACCATATGTCGATGGGTTTCTTGGGATACTCCCATTTCTTGGACCCATTCATTCCGTCAATGCATCATTTACATCTCATCAACTTTCATTGTGACTAAACTACCCTTATTTTGATGAAAAATTAAGCTCGGTCGATGCCATTCCGTTCCGTTCCATCGTACACTTACTGAGTGTACTATGCAATCTGCATGCATCCTCCGAAGTAAAAATGTACACTATCAGGCAGAGGTCCAGATAACAGGCCGTCTAGATCACCTTTATTCCCACCCTCGTTTCATTGGTGCACGAGATGTTTTTTAAATTGATGCAGCCTCGGGTAAAAAGAGTGTAGTGCTGAAAGTTTTACCTTTCTCCAAGTCTTTCTGATGCCAGTCATAATGTTTGTGTGCTGTTTTATTGCAAGTAGGGTGGTTTTTGTTACTGTGGATTTACAATGGTACGACCCTACGGGACCGTATGTGAAATGAGAACCCACAGAGCAGGTAGTGAGCAGGTATAAGAGCTCACAGCCATTGAATTCTGAGAAGAATGTTTATCAGCGATATTGAACATACTTCAATCATTTTCTCACGGAGCACTGTACAGTCAACCCGGATCTAGCTGTATACAGGGCCCTTGCTGACCGAGAACACTGATGGGTCACACTCACGCGGCGAGGGTAGACCTAAGCACTCCAGCATAACTGATTTATTATTATCAATGAGTCGGTACCCAGTTGGTTTGGAGTCTACTATGACCTTGGAAGTCCTGTCACCTTAAGCCTCTGTGCATCAAATGAAAAAAAAAAAACATGTTATGTAGGGCAGTATTATGCATACATTAGCAGGTTGGGAACAAGAAGTTATTACTCAGTAGGCATAAATTTTGAGGGGAAATGTGTTAATTGAACTGTTTCATAAAAATGTTTCCAAACACACATGTTGAAATAGTGCGATGTATAAATACCCCCATGTTTTGAAAGGCACTAAAAGTACAGTGTTAGCATGAGTGGTGACAAGGAAAGGGAAAGAGGGAAAGGGAACCCCAGCAATGTGTACGTCACTGGACAGAATGCCGGGTGAAAATTTCAATCAGACAGCTGGAGTGGGAACAGTTTTCATCATAACGTGTTTAGGGTCATGCAGGAACATTTGTAAAAACAGAGGAAAAATGATGAGCGATCTCCTCATACCAAATTTCTAAGCAGCGTCTGGAACTGTGTGAAACTGAAACTGCAGTGAGGGAATGGTAAAAGGAAACAGGAACAGTTGATGTTGCTGGAAAGTTGACTGTAGTGTCTTCCTAGGGATTTGAGAGAGAGAGTTTGTGTGAGGGGATTAAAAGAGGAAGGATTGATGCTATCAGTTTTGGTCCAAGGTCTATAGTGCTACACATTATTTAAAAAATAGTATTTTTTGGTCTTAATATACTGTCAGGAAGTATCAAGATTGGTAAGATTTACTGAATAAATTTGAGTGGTGACTAGTTTTTATGGTTTTTAAGGGGGGGGGGGGGGATGTTATTTCAAATCTTAAATCACATCAGAAAAGCATTTTAAAATCACTAAGTATGTGTGTCAGTCAAATTAAATACATTCTATACATTTAAGTATCTGGCATCCATTCTTATTCATTTATGAGTGTGTTACTATGATTTACTTTTAAAGTTGATGGATATCCACAACTTAAAATATAAACTGAAGCTTCATCTACAAATACTAAAATGTTTGGTTTTGTGACAAAATAATCATGGAGTCCATTTTATGTTATGTAGACTTTGAAATTATGTTTAAGTGGCTTTGTTCCACAAATTTGATTACAGGGCTATGACAATTGGGAATCGTTTATCATCACTCAAGATCCACTAGAATCAACAATTGGTGACTTTTGGCG
This sequence comes from Bacillus rossius redtenbacheri, assembly GCF_032445375.1. Lineage (NCBI taxonomy): Eukaryota > Metazoa > Arthropoda > Insecta > Phasmatodea > Bacillidae > Bacillus > Bacillus rossius. The sequence continues at coordinate 9,668,240 of NC_086331.1, read as the reverse complement.
AATGATGTTTGAACAAAATGTTAATACGTTGGTTATGCTTTCAGATGTAAGTAAAAAAATTCATAAGTTGTTTTAATGGATTGCCTTTTATTTATGTATAGTGCATATTTCAAAGTTAATATTTTTTTGTTTCTCCTAAAAGTTGGTGTGATTTTTTTTTATTTTGTAGATACAGTAAATTTTCAACTAACTATATGTGGCGGATTATCAAACTGCCTTTTATTTGTGGCACCAGTGAATTGAGCTTATTTGAGTCTCCATGAATCCCAGTAAAAATTTAAAGTAAAACCAAAGCAACTAATTGAACATGTCTTGCTAGCTATTTGTTGGCACAACCCTTAATTTTATGCCTCAGTATGTTAAACAAAGCAAATTTTTAAAAATAATCAAAAACTGCATTTGCTGTGGCTTAGAACGACTCCGATAGCACTTTTTGTGTTGCCACCTGCTTAGAAGGCAGGTCCGTTTGTGCCACTGCGGCACAATGCATAGGTCCGTTTGTGACAGTGTGGCACAATGCACATCTTTGTTTTGCATGTTGTGGTTTGTTGCAATTGCTATTTGTTATCTAGTATTTAAAAAGTCAGGCATTTGTTCACAAATAAAACTACTTGTTTGACTGTGTCACAATTGCACTCTAGAAGTTTTTTTTTTTTTTTTTCCACAATTGCCTGATGCATACAAATTGGATTCTATAGTGCTAGTTTAAATATATTTCTTCATATGATTCTAAAATCTGATTTAAAAAATGTAAAGTTGTGAGAAACTTGTGTTTCAACAGTTAGTTAAGTGTTGAACTAAAGTTGTGAGAAACTTGTGTTTCAACAGGCAGTTAGTTAAGTGTTATACGTTTCACAGCTAGGTGACGGCCAAAAAAAATGTCCAAGATATTGGCCAGATGATGAAGCTAGTTACGATCATATTCGTGTCAAGTATATCCAGAGTGAAAGTTGTCCTTACTACACTCGACGAGAATTCTGCATAACCAATACAAAGGTAATGTGATTTTTTTTTCTTTTCAATATTTACAATTTGACCAATGATGTACACTACTTTAAGTATTTCTAGTTTTAACTTTGTTTCCTAACAAATAATGATTTCTCTATACAGATAAAATCAGAATGAAGGTGGCTTTAATTAATTTTGTATAATTTTATTATTCATAAAATTTAGACAGTTAATGTATTGAGAAAATTAATGAAGTGACACATTTACATTTGATCAACATGTCCATAAGATAATCCAGTTCTGTATGGAAGAAAGTAAATTTTGACTGCAAATGTTTTGCCACCTGTTACTTATAATTAACCGAGCAAGGTAGAGCAACAAGTGGTTTCATGTAGATCACGCATAGCATGGCCACATCATATTATTTGGGACCCTTGTGGCCGTTATCACCAGACAAAGTAGACTAACCTGCGTGTATGTGGCATCTCTTTGCATTAGTGCATTTGGCCACGCCGAGACTGTATCAGCACACATCCACCCCCTGCCGCTTTAGTGGCAAGATGGTGGTTGGGTTTTCGTACTTCAGTGTAACCTTGTGTCCCCCATTGCTTGGACATCAGAATTGTTTGCTCGGTGATCTTGTGTTCCTCTCCCATGTGAGACTAACCTTTTCCCGCGCTCTGAGCAGCATCGACATGACCCGGGACTTCCTAGCACGATCGTGCTATGCTTGCATTGTGGCCAAACAGTCGTGTTTGATGAAGAAACACCAGTGTTGAATTTCACAAACCATGGTCTGCTTGGTGGCTGGCAGCAGGGAGAGGAGTATAAAAAGCCACCCAGTAGCACAATCTTTGATCTGCTCTCGTTTGGCCTCGAAGCCTGACCCTCTACTTCCCCATGCTCTCCGGTGAGTCCGCACGCAGGCCAAGACATCCCATTGCCGCAGCATCCCAGCCACACTGCCCACCTTGTATCCGTATTCATAGGACAACAAATAAAGCATTCTAAAAGAATTAAAAAATATATTCTAGATATTTATGGAAATCTTGATTTTCCATTTCCAGTTTCAATTACCTTTTTGACTTGTTAATTATTTTCGCACTCGAGAGAAAAAAAAGGTTTTTGAATTAAATATTGATATTTTCACAGGTCTTTATTATAAACAGGTATTATCAGAAGTCCTTACAAGGAAGTTTTTGTTTATGATTCCATGTTGTAGGGTCGGTGATGTTTTACGACTTAAGTATTTTAGAAATAATGGTGATTTGGTGCTAGTTTCATGCCCTGTACATGATAAAATTATCTCATCATATTCTAACAAAACTTTAACCATGACATAAACGCAAATTTAAAAATAATAGATTAGGACTTTATCTAGCCCCAGTGAGCTCTCCAGATTGCCTACTTGATAGCAGTTCTTACACAGATGTGTTTGCCCTACACAAATACATTAAATAAAGGGAAATGTATGCCTGTTTAAACAATATAAAGGTTATTTGCAATGGTTATAGTACTTTAGTAGCATTTAAAAAAACTGCCTTACAAAAGCACACTGCGCTCATTCAGGGTTCCGGCAGACAGAAAAAATCTGTAAACAGGGTAAACTTCGGGAATCGAAATGTCTTAAAACCTTAAAACAGAGGAAAATTGACAATATGTTTGTTACAAATTTGTATCAGTAATTTTTAATATTATTAAATATCTTAATGTTTTAAAACCAGTTTGTATGCTAGTCATAAATTTGTGTGCTGTTAATAATCCATACCTGATTTTTACAAACATTAACTAGATTTAAGGGCTACAAACAACAAGTGTGTTGGTTTTAAGCACAATCAAATAGGTATAAGAACAGGAGATGGAGCGTGAATTGGGATTTGTCGGTCCGCCACCTTGGATTAAAACATCATTGTTGCCAACTTGGATGACCTTGACATCTCACCGTGACCCTGTCCACCATCTTTGATTCCGCCATTTTATTTTCTAGAACTTTCCGTCATTTTGAATTATGATTTTATGCCCCCCATAATATAACCTAGTGCCCCACTCCTGATTGTTGCCATTTTGGTTGAGGTGACATCGTGACCTTGACCCATGCCACCATCTTGAATTTTGACATTTCATACACCATCTGGGATCATTACATCACAGCCACTTTCTTCAATTCTAATGTTACAGCCACCATCTTGTTTTTGTCTGCTGGAGTCAGCCATCTTGTATGATGTCTCACAGCCGCCATCTTATTTTTTTTCTGCTGGAGGTGTGCCATTTTGAATTATGTAATGTTCACCATCTTTGTTTCCTCTGTTTATTCCAATAGTGTGCCAGCATCACTGTCTCGTGCAAATAAGGTCAATTTTCCATTAGCTACCAGTGTTGTTTTGACCCTTATAGACATATTAAATTTTTTTTATACAAAATACATTGTAAGTGAGGTGATTCGAAACATGACAGGTGGGACCTCTGGAATGAAAAACCTATCCCTTTGACCACATGACCATTAAGACATTTACCTGACTGATAAATAAGGTATATGTAATAAATAACACACATTTGATAATAGCATCACCTGTTGCAGGCTGAGCTGCCATCTTTGTATTTAATGCTTGCTACTAGGAGCGCTAGTGTTGTTTAGTGCACAGATTATCTGCTAGAGGGCACTGCAGACATCTTGGGTTTCAATACTTGTTACTAGAAAGAAGGGCTAGTGTCTAGAGATCGCTACCGCCATAATGTTTTAATATTTACCTGTTAGAGTGTAGTGGTGCCAATCACCACACTGTCTTAACATCTGCCATCTTGTTCGACCATCTTGGCCGCCATTTTGAAATTCTGTAATTATTAGGCTAAAAAATTCCCAAAATTATAAAAAAAAATATATAATCTATCTATTCAGTGGGTTCAGTCAAATGATTTCAGTCCTATGTTCAATCCTTAGTCAGTGCAAAAAAGCTAATTTTAGCGTATAAAATACTAATGAAAAAAATATTGTGAATAGGCCCCAAAACTGCCTAAATTGTTTATGTACAAACCGCCAGTAAGCTGCTGATGCCATATTATCAGCCATTTTGAAAAGTAATTAACCTAAATATATAAAAAAAATTATAAAAAGCTATTTAAAAATTTACTTATTAATATTATGATACACCCAATACATATTTATCCTTGTTCTGTTCTTGGCATGTGTTAAGAGTAATCTAATAATGGTTAAAATCATTATTTAAATTCTTTTTCCCATTACTTTCATTGATTTTATTAATTATTCTCACTATGAAAAATAGTTCTAGGTAAGACAACTGTGTGACAAAATAAATATGCTACTCATTATCACTATGCCTACTATGGAGGCCGTATTTGATGCACCTTATGAGCATATAGGCCAACTGTTTCCTATTCATGGGGTCTTCTTTGTCAGTACTAAGTATGCAATATGTCCAAGTAAATTCCAATGACAAGCGTATGGAACTAACGTCTCTGAACCATGAGGGCTCCTTTTTCGATACTTGGCATTCCGTTAACTCAGGTCATGTAAAACTTCAATCATACAGACAAAACATCTCCGAACCTAAAAGCCTTGTTTTTCAATACTTTTCATACCTTTCGAACAAGCCATAACCATAGTCGGGCGTATGGGCCAAGTGTATCTGCACCATGAGGCTTTCTTTTTCCATAATTGAAATACCTTTCAAACAAAAATGACTTATTTCAAGCAGACAAGATAAGAGTTTCCGAACTGTCAGACCTACAATATGGATATAACCTTTTACTAGCAAATAGACCAACTAAGCAACCATGTTTTATGCCTGCTATAGGACCAAGAATCCTGAATAACGTCTTACGCTTACTAAAAGACCAAGTGTTGTTAAATCATTAAACTCTTCAATCCTCTATGCATATTCGAGTACACACATTATTTAATGAAAAGGACACACATTCATGAAAAAGGATGCACATTCAAATGGTAGAGTTGTTAGGATATGATCGAAGGATACAGTATGATCGGGCTCCATCTGGGTGCATGTGACTCCATCTGACTGCATTTGGCTTCAACTGGTTTCCTTGGCTCCAAATGGTTGGTTTCAACAGGTTCATGCAGGTCATACAAGTAATTATTGTATGTAGCCTGCACTTCTTAAGTCACAAAGTGTAGGCCATGTTTCGTTGGTGATGGATACATTTCCTACATTTAATGAAGCAAGTAGAAGTCTTAACCTGTTGACCAATATTTTAGGACCTTTAAGTGACGTGTAATCAATTTATTACACAGCTGTCATCTTTTACATATTTGTTATTAAATTCTTAAATCTCTTAAGGATTCAGTTTTAAAAAGAGCCTCGTGGTAATTAAAATCATAATTGTCCCAGTTATCATCATAAACATTATCAGAATTATTTATTTTAACGTGTCATTTACAACATTTTTGTCTCGAGTGTCTTCACAGTTTACGATCTTCTTGTCAGCTTCAGGTGCTTCTAACTAGCTTTCAATTCTAATTCATTGGTGAGATCTGGGATAGTGGTATCTTAATACTTAAACCTGTATACTATTTCTTTTAAGTAATTTTAAATTTTGTCATTTTTTTTATCAGATAATTTCTAAAATTAACATTATTGTTTGGTTTTTTTTACAGTGATTTGTAACTGTACAAACCCCATTACAAAGCACTTTATAGCTTGATACAGACGAGTGGTGTAAAAACTAAAAGGCAGGATCTAATCAACCCTGCTGTCCTTGGATTCTTTCTCCCTTCCTCTTCCATAAAAATATGGGAATGTTTTACCAGCCTGTCGACATCATGGGGGTCTGCTATGAGTTTGTAAATATTGATTAGTGTTAAAATGTTAAGGATGTAATTTTATTGTAAATCTTCACTTCTATTTCGTTCAAAAAATTCTTTGTATTTTATGTTTAGGGGCCTACCTCACTTCATAATATGTACTGTTACGACCTTTGTGGGGAAAACTGGGTTCGTAAGGGATAGCCCAATTAAGTTTTATTACAGGTTTATTAATTACTAATATTAACATTAATAATAAATAATTGTACTTAAAAAAAATGTCTAATCACAAATCACTGGCACTTAAAAATGTTTATTCTCTAGTCACTCAATGTCTGTCAAGTTCCACAGTCGCACTCCTCACTGGAGCTATGCTCATCAGAGGTTCGCCCCTTACCTCGCGCCGGTCCACACACACACACAGTCTCTCGCCACTCGGTTGCCGCACTCTCACGACCCAGTTGAACTCAGTGTCGTGCCACTCTGGGGGGGGCGGGGGGGAGGGGCACACCCTCTTCACCAATTTCGCACTTCCCTTAGCTCTTGGAACTCCGGAACTCCCACAGCAGTCATGCGAAGGTCGGCGTCGCTGCTTAAGTACCTGGGGCGCCGTCCTCTAACCCACGAGAGTGACTGTGAAGAGTTGCATCATCCCGGGCTGACCTGACGCCCGAAAAGTCCAGGAAGGCATTGCCCATTCGCGCCACACCGCGCGGTGGCCCGCGGAATTCTCAAGGCCGCTCCGAGATGGATAACAATGCTGTGGAAGGACGTTGCGTGGGGAGCGGAGAGGGGAGAGGGTAGCGACGACCCTTGTAATCCAGCAATGTCCGCCTGGCATGCCTTGCTTCAGTGGATGGCACGTGACATAACGCGTGATGCCACGTGACATAACGCGTGATGCCAGCCAGCTTCGAACATGGCATTGTGGTCTGGTCTCTCACATTAAATAAGCATATTTGTTACATTTCAGGTTGGCCCGATTAAAAAAAACCCAAAATAGTAACCAATTACTTGGAAACTTGATTTTTGTATGCAAAAACTAATAAGATTAATTTTCAATTATGTTTTGTTTTAACTAAAGTTCAGTTATTTTGAAGAGTTTTTATTTCTAAAAATTAAAGAGTTTTCAAACTTCCTTTGTTTATTGTTTTAAAAAAAAAATCACAACTTACACACATACCAATCACAGTTCAGTTCTCTGATCGAAGTTCATGTGGAAGTTTTTAACTTGTCTGATTACTTTTTGATAAAACAATTTTACAATACATACCTGACACAGTTCCAGTTGAACTTAATGGCTTCATGTTGCGCAATATAAAATAAAACTAAGTCCCTTAATTAAGTTCATTCAACAAGGAACGTGTCATCCCGTAGAAATATTCCGGGTGGGTGACGACTGTCACCCTGGGCAGATGCAGATGTCTGGGGTCAAATTTATAATTAAATATTGTCCAAAAAATACAAAAAAAAAGATTGCAACTTGGCTTGGCCCTGACCTGCAGGCATTACATTGTCACTTAGTGCATTCTCTTCAGAATTACCCGAGTTGCCGATAACGTGACCGCCTGCGGCGACAATCGAGTGTCAACTGCCTTGCATCACGCAGTTACCTTCCTTTACAAAGTTAGAAACCAATCACAGGACAGGATTCAGAAAAATGACCATGTATGGAATATTATGCTGCAAGAATGTTTTTATAAAAATCTGGGGGGACCACCGCGTGGCTCGCCCTGATTGGCTGGCGAGGCAGCACCCAGCGATAGTTGTATAGTTCATTGCTGTGCAGTCATGCGCCTACATGCTGGGTTTTTCCAACAGCGCACCAACTTGTGGCGTGAAAAACAACTTTCTGGCGACAGTGTGTCACGACTGCGCCGTCCTTTCTTTTGAAACCTTCTAGAATGTTACAGTCTTACTGCCCAGAGTAGCTTTATAATTGCAAAAATTAAATTACTAAGACATATTAATTTCAACTGACCAAACAAATTAGAGTGAAAAAGTAATAAAACATTATCTTCAGATTTATATAAAACCTAACCCACACAAATAATAATTAATATTATAGCACAAACAAAATTCTTTAAATGCCTATGCACAATAGTAGAAACATAGGAATTAATTAATTATGAAACATGAAGAAATCATTAACGTAATAAAATCTCAGTCAAAGTGTTATTGGTAGCCGGGGGCAGGAATTGTGCTATGTTACATATTTTTATCATAAATAAATATTGATTTTGTTATAAAAGTGTTCAGATTCTTCGCATATAGAACAACAAAAAGGTAATTTGCAATTGTAGATTTACTATGCAAATGATGGTTACTTAAGTAAGGCCATTGCTAATTCCTTCCTCAATATTCCCAATTTATGTTGTGTATTTTTGCCTTTAATGACCCTGCTTTCGAGACATTATGCTCTGTAAAAAAAATTGGTAAGTGAACACAAAAGTTTTTAAGTTTATTGGCAGGTTTTACACATAAACTTACCTTATTTGTTTATGAAATATTTTCCAGATTGATGAGAACTTAGCAGTCACACAGTTCCAGTACAATGGCTGGCCAACGGTGGAAGGCGAGGTGCCTGAAGTTACCAGGGGACTCATTGAACTGGTGGATCAAACACAGAGCCATCAGGATACCTTTGTGGGAGCAGCGCCTATTGTTGTTCATTGCAAGTATGTACATTCTGTATCGCCAGAGTCACGCTGGGTTAGCAGTCTTTAGGAACAACTGACTCATAAGGGGGCTTGAATGTTGGTACTGGCAAATGTAGCATTAAAACAATTTTTATTCAGTTGTTGGTGAGTTTTATTAAATGTTATTTGTAGTAAATGCAGGAATGTTTCCTTGGGCCAGTTGTTGCATAAATGCTCCGAATGCATGTCCACTTTTTCTGTGAAGAAGTCATTCATCATTCAAAATTTCATTCATCACTCAACTTAAGTACAACATAATTTGCCTGTGATTCAAACATTTACACTTCTCTTAGCACTTTTAACTTTGTTGGGCGTAAGGAGAGTCACATATAAAAAAAATTCAGCATGCGCTGCAACCCATTTTAGTTTGGCCAGCTCCCAAACACCGTATATATAGGCCTATTTTATTATATAATTTACCATGATGATGATGATGATGATCAAAAAAATACTTATTAATATATATTCATTACACCAAAAACAAGATTACAGCAACTGTTCTTGTCAATTTTTCAGCAAAATATTTATTTATATAATGTGCATCTGAAACACACATTAATTACCTATTTAGGGGAATTTTTGAATCAGTTATGAACAAACTGGCAACACATAATTTCCGTGTTATGCCAATAAAGGGTGCAGGATAATAAAGGACATTCACTTGCTCACATGTTGGATGCTTCAGCAATAAACTTAGCTGGTCATACACGCTTCTAGCATAATGGTTGAGCTGTTGTTAAATGTAATAAAAATTGTTAGAATAAATTGTAAATTTCATGGTTCCTTTTGAAAATGCGATAAACTCGGATGTAAAACTCAACACGGCGATGAAACTGACACACTTTATGTTAAACATGTAAATAAATATTGTGTGATTATTCACATAGAGCATATAAAGAAGAAACAAAATGGCAGGTTCTCATGGCCTTTCTCTTGTAGGAGTTCTAGCTTCTAGGCGTACCAGAGTGCTGCTGCATTCTCATCAGGTTCTCTTGATAGGGGTGTTCCATTGGTGCTTGTATCAGCCAGTCACATATTGCTTCTTCCTTTTGGCTCTTTTTGGCCAATAGAATCTAGTGTCTGTACGACACTGTCCTATTGCTTTCCAGAGAGTTTTTTTTCTTCTTTGTTTTTAATATGTTTTTCCCTTATTTTACACAGTTGATAATCTTCTAAATTGATTTTGTTTGGTTGTATATGTTTCAACACATTTTTTCCATTTATGTGATACAATGCTTATATAGGGTAAATGTTTATATTTGCAAGTAAAGTCAAAGAGATGCTAATTTTACATAAATATCAAGCAAATACTGTGCTTGCACTGCAAACCACAAAGTTTTGACTACAGGTTAACTTTAACCTTTTCTCAAAACTTATAATTTGCAGTGCGAGCTCATTAAGGCAGTGTCTGAATTTGCCTGAAGTACAGTAGAACCCGTTTGTAGTGAACCCGCCTATAATGAATTCCCGTTTATTGTGAATTTCCATCTCAGTCCCGGCAAAATGATGTGAAGTTATGCATTAATTTATTGGATATAGCGCACAACTTTTGTCAATGTTGATACGTTTTCCCGTGTACCACGAACAAATTTTGCCGACATAATGCACATTTATCTCAAATATTGTCATATAATTACAAGTTTTTTCACAAAACGTCTATTCTGGATCACATTGAAGTTTTTCTCCGCAATACGCTACTCGATTGTCCACTGTTCATATTATAAACAAGTTGTATTCGAGTGGTCTCGGTAGCCTACGTGTAGCCAGAAATGGTGATCAGTTTGGTGAAAATAAAAAATAGTTTTCCCTGCATAGTTAAAGAATGGGCGAACGCGTGTACATTTAATATGTTATCAAACTTAAACATAAATTACGGCCACACAAATACGTATGTACATTATAGCAGCAAATTCAATATTTTTACGTCTCATTTTTATCGTTCACATTTCGGACATTTTGATCGAGTAAGGTTCTTAAGACTACCACTAGATAGAACTCTGTGGACTCAATTTTTCCATAGAAAGTGAGAAAATTTCGTTCCAGCTTTAGCAACTGCGATACTACATGATACGTAGTGATCTTTGATGCGCCAGACGCGTAATTTTTCGTTTATTTACTTTTGACGGTAAAAATAATTTCGTGTTATTAAGCTGCAAATGTGCTTCAATAAGAAATACGTACATAAAAAAGGGTGAAAAACGTGGTAAAAAACGTAAGGCATTATCTGTGCAAGATAAACTGGACATTATTGAAAAGATAGACTCGAACCCCACTGTCCCGCACTTGTTAATAGCAAAGGAACTGGGAATTGCAACATCCACATTAAGTACAATATTAAACAAGCTGAACAATCTTCTTTCTCAAACTGCGAATACGTCACAGAGTATTAAACGCCTGAAAAAAGGAAAATACGCCGATGTCGAAGAACCATTAATAGAAAGTTTGTACATGTGTATTGCATTAAAAATAATATCTGCATTTGCTCATAAAACTGTTGCTTTGAGAATTTTCATTCGTTCTTTTCTTGGCTTAGGCCAATGTATAGGCCCTAGTTAAGATTTTGCTTTTGAGTATGTATTGCCAATATAAAAGTTTTCCCAGATATAAAGTTTCCCCTCTATAGTGAACATATAAACTACTCCCTTCAGATTCATTATAACAGGGTTCTACTGTATATAGTACCTACACGTAATTGTTCTGGAAAGTAACATCACAAGGGTTGTCTGAACTGGAACTGAAGTATGTAAGTACGCAAGTAAACAAATATGAGTTTTTCTTGCGTATTTAGAGTTCAAGAAACACTGCCATTTTGAAAAATGTTTTGTAAGTTAAAGGTTATATTTCAAATAATTTTTAAGTAATCTAAAGATGTGTAAAATCATTTTTCTATATTTGACTGTTATTTTTAAAGTGAATCGATAAAAAAATGTTTTAATATGTTTATACGGAAGTTTCATCAAATACATGCGTATACGTACCGATTGTTACTAAGTAACAAAGATGGAATCATAAAGTAAATTACCAGTAATTTGTGTGATGCTAAGTAAGTGTTAAAAGTTACTAATTTTAGTTAAACATGGTTTTTCCAATAAAAGTTATTTGTAGGACAAATAAAGAAAACAACCTGTTATGCTAGTTAATACAGTTGAAAGAGGCAAAACATTGAACCATCCGGATTTGTAAAGTATGCAAGGTTTTAAGTACACATCTGTGTAGTGAAATTAGGACACGGCTCAAGTTGATATTTGTCATACACATTATTTGCATGTACATGTGTACTGTATTTGTGTGTGTATATGTATGGACTTTGTGAATGTAATCATGTTTTTGGTTTTCAGTGAATGTAATTTTTTTTTTGCAGTTGTGGTGCAGATAGGAGCTCTATATTTGTGGCACTAAGTACTTTGGTGCAACAGCTCCGTACGGAAAAACGAATAGACATTTTTACGACGACAAGAAATCTTCGTTCGCAACGGAATGGAATGCTGCAAACATTTGTAAGTATTAGAAAGACATATAAAAAATTAATAATATCTTATTAGGAATGTTTGCAATTCAGGTTTTTAATGAAAGATAAATTTTTAAACTGAAAAAGTTCCAAATTATTTAAATTTTAGTTATAAAAATTGTTTAACCTAAGGTACAGTAAAAAAATTGAATTCACTGACAATTTTTTTTTCAATTAGAGCAAAAATATAGTTACATATGTGACAGAGAAATGTTCAACAAATTTAAATGAATATAAATAGTATTATGTAGATGACATGGTCATTTTATGATTTTTTTTTAAATTGCATGATTATATTATTAAAAAAACATTGTGAATTTTTGTAGTGGGTCTGTTTAGTCTTTGTTTCTATTTAAATGATGATACTTTCAGCTTACTACATTTTTCTTCCTTTAAATATGCTTATATGCCATATCTCAATTATAGTATGTTATTTTTTGGATGCAAATTACGGGGGGGGGGGGGGGGGGGGGGACAATAGTTAAACCTTGTTAAGAATTTTATGAATAAAAAAACTTTTGGCTTATCAAGCAGGAAAACTTATTAAAAGAGAAACCAAAAAAAAAGTATAATTTTTGTGGGTTAGTCAGTTATGGTATTCAGGAAATATACACGAGTAAATTCTACATGGAATTACAATTTACTTAAAACATATTTATTGTTACAGGAAATTTTAGCGAACTGCAAATAATATGTGGAACTTTTCATAACAGCTTTGTATGTGGAATATTGAGGGAGAAAACCAGCATTTACATTTTAAAATCTAGTTATTCACACAAACTCTATTTTAGTTCAACAATTTTGCTGTCTTATTTAGTGCAAATTTATTCTCGAATCCGGAACGTTTATTTACTTTAGTTTTGTGTTCGAGTCGCAACGTCTGTTTAGTCATAGGTAAATGTGGTCTTTTTGATGTTCATTGCAAAAGAGTGCTTGTGTTATCGGTTGTAGTCAGTGGTCATAGATGTTCATTTTTTTCCAGTTATGAATGCTTGGCCAAATGCACCCCAAATAATAGTTTCTCTTCAAGTTGATACTGTCAAGAAATTTGTCATTGTTCTTAATTATCCACACAGTTATTTCCACCACTGTTTTCAGAGATAGATTTGATTACTTTTGTGTTTAAATGCTGAGTATAGTTAATATTTTTTATAGTGCTTGTGAATGTTTTTATGCCATCGTTATTTGTGTTGAATTTAAAGTGCTGGAATTTGTGTATTTTTCAATGCGTGCATGAATTTGCAGAAATCAACCACTTGTTATTGTGTTACGTTAAATATAACTGTTTGGGAAATAAAAGATTTTGCTGTCGTGTTATGGTTCTTTGATAACAACCTAAATGTTTTAATGATGTTATGATGCATTCAGGCAAGTATTGGGCAAGGACTTTTGATAAAACATTCATTTTTTGTGTGATTTTGTATTTATTTGATGCTTATTAAACAGGAAAATCTAATTACCCCTAAATGTTTTTAAAGAGGGATGTTTGGTTTCATGGTATAGGAAACTTTTGGTGTTATAATATTTGTACTTTTCAGCAGGAAAATGTCTTAAGAATTGTCTTAAACTGGTTTTACTGTAGCACAAGGAGTTTATTTGTCAATTAAATACATTAGAAACACTGATGTTGACATCATCAATACCAACTAGAATTTTACAATTTCCTGAAATACATTATCATGATGCAAGATGATATAGGTTCTTGCTTTGCCATGGTTGTGATTACCTTTGCATATGTGTCGTGAGAAATCACATTTTCCTCAGAGTTGCTTCTTAACTTTTTTCAATGTGCCCACAATGATCTTGCATATTAAGGCATACATAATTCATTGATGTTGGTTACCATGTACGATAGCAGTGACAGGTGTCATCTTAACATCTGCTGTTTTAAAATTTCAGTTATATGCTTACATACAGTAGAATCCTGGTATAATGCAGTTGTTTGGAGAAAGTAATAAATAAAAGTGAGGATTTTTATAATTTATAAATGAAACAATCTACAGAACAATTCTTAAAAAATGCTGTATAGTGGTATCAAAAAGTGGTGAAAAAAATTGGTTATGAACAGTTAACTTCACTCACAAAAGTTTGTATGGACCTTGCAACATTTTCTCCAAGTTGAGCGAAGCCAATTTTTAATTGTTAGTGACCTATGTTTCCACTAAACTAACATGTTTTTTATAAGATTTTGCCACACTGATTATAAAAAATAATTCACTCAAATAGAAATTTGTCATTTCAAGTACTAAGTTTTACACTGTTTATTTTTCTAAACAATATTGCTAATAATTGCTAAAAAATTATTTGTTAAACAATAATATTTGCAACATGTTTACAGCTAGTAAGCACCTCTTCATCTTTAAGGTTTGCTATGCTTCTCTGAAGGTAAGATACAGAAATGGAGTGTGATTGGATGTTAATGCTGTGCACTATACGGCGAGTGCTTTATGAAGTGTCTTATGCTGTTAGCTATGTATTGTACTAATAGCCATGCTAGTCTTTGTACTTATATCTTTGTATCATTTTATAATTGGCTAACTATATAACACATGAATTTATTAACCTCGAGGTTTTTTTGTGACCATAATATTCTGCTGTCCTTATAAAAAATATATATTGCTTGTCTGTTTTTTATTTATAGCCCATAATACATGTTTTTAAAGACTGCCATCTGTTTAGAGCTAGTTTGCATGTTTAAGGCTTGGATTTAAAAAAAATCATCCTTTTTATGTCTGTCTCTCTGCTGCTTTGAAATTTTTGTAGCAAAATCTTCACACCTAAAAATGATCCCGATGCACCAGTTTAAGCGACTTTGTTTCCAAAATTTCAATTTGTAGATAACATGTGAGAACAGTTCTAGAATTTTGACGATATTGACAATGCTAATAGTAATCGGATAGCACTCGGAAATGTTAAGCAGTTGTTAAAAGGTGCATAATCACTTACTGTCCAGAATCCCAGGCAGCTCCGAGTGGACGGCTACTGTAAACATGAAACATAATTACTGCAGCTTTTGTAGGAAATATAAACCGTATACTAGTTAATTTTTGAGTGATACAAATTAATAGTTTTTGAGTGCCAAACAGTGAAGTACAGGAGTTATTTTGCGTGCTTGAGGAGAGTGCTAGGTGTTGGCGGGAAAAAGAAGCACCTTGCAAGACTCACCAGTCAGCTGTGGCATGTGCAGATGTGATCCACTAATTCAGTTGTCTGTGGTTATTCACATACTGTGCATTCTTTTGACTGAATGGTGCTTAATAATTTATTTAATTTAACTGTATACCTGTATCATGTTTTAATGTTTTTTTTTTTGTTTTTTTAAATTTTAATTTTAAACTTTGACTATCATCAACAATCCAAATGTGTATACTGCTTCTTCAATCCTTTGAAAAATACCAAATACATTTGATTGTTGATTGATACCTTGAAACTTGGCATAGCGTAAGCGGATTGAATGTAACGTTAGAATCCTGATACCTTGAGATTTTATATTTATGATTTTACTGAGCCTTAAAAGTATGGCATGTTTCTAGTGTGATATTTGTGCATATTATATTTTGCCTTTTACAGCATATCATGAATACAACACCCTTGTTGTTTTTGACATAATTATCTTATAGTTTTTGATGTGTAACCATAATCAAAATACAAAAAACCTCAAACTTTTTTATTGTTAAATAAAAATGTATTAGCATTTTGACTCATTTAGTTAATATTTTTTTCCTTTAGATCAGTACAAACTTTAGATTGTTAACAGCTTTAACATGCCTTCCAAATCATCATATGTGACAAGGTTTCTAGGAAAGTGTGTCAGTGCATGAATTTAAGTGCCATTATGAAATTGTTCATAAAACAATTTGGTTGCATTTACAATTGACTGAGTTTAGCACAGACGTTTGGAGACGTAACTTACCCCTGCATTATAGATTATTCACTGGTTATTTAGGAGTGAAACCATAGAGGCCCTAAAAAATTAATTTTATGTCAAAGAAATGGGGATATTATGGTATGCAATATGGGATATGCAGACGAGCTTTTTTTTTTTCTCTTCAGTTTATCCAATAATTAAATAATTAAAATAATATTTTAAAACTGTATTGGTGCTAGGGGTGTGTTCAGGAATGTTCAAGTGTGCTGGGGACATTATAAGTATTAAAAGTTATTTAATTAAAACATCATTGAATGTAGCTGGACAGAATAAAACTTGGGGAATAAAAATAAAAGAAATTACAATATTACAAAGAACAATTATTTATGGGAATGTCGCACTGCATTGCTGGTGGCATGCTATTCAAACATAGAAGCACCCTTGTGAGCAGAGCAAGGAGGGAGGTGGTGGCATATCGGGCTTAAGTGGATGTAGCCCTAGATCAGGTCACATTTTTAATTCTGCCATTCTGAAAATAAATATTTTGTTTTTAACTATATTTAGTTTGGTGTTATTAATATGTTTTGGTAGTTTGTTTGAATTGATTTAAGGATTTATGAGGAACCCACATACTTATGCGTGCACAGTTCCTAACCCTCGCTTTTTTGGAATGAGACTTAAAAACAGCAATTCTGATTGAGGTTAATTTTTTTTTTTAATGGCTCATTTTGATGATTTTCAGATTTTTCTGGCTCAGCGTTTCTGGCTCTGGTTTGGTTGTGCATGAATGTGTTTTAATCTATTTACGTGATTTTTAATTAAATTTCCTTATTTCACAGGCCCAGTATGAATTCTTGCATCGTGCAGTAGTGAATTATGCCGATCTTCATCATTTAGCAAGTGATGAAGCCTAAGAATCCTCAGCGCTGTGTACGTGTGTAAAAAAAATGTACCTGAAGTTTGGTACATTCAACATTGTATTTTTGCAACATTTTGCAGGAACAACATTGATTGCAATTTTATAAAATGGCTTTTATAAAATTTTTATTTCTTCTTTTGAATGTTATTTGAATTTTTACCAATTTTTATTATTTTCTTTTCTGTAACTCAGCCAGTGACTTTTGTGGATGTTGTGATATCAGAAAAGTCAGCATTTAAAAGACAAGCAGTTTTTTATTTCATGATAATAACTTAGAATTCCTGTAATATTTCTTGAACCTTTTACATCAAAGCAGAAGTAAACTTTCAGAAGTTTAGATTTTTTGCTTCAGTGAGTGTGTACAGATATTTTCAGAATAATACCTAAATGTCTACAGTAATAGTAACTTTGGTGAACTGACCTTTAAAAAGAAGTTAATAACGTTGACTTGCTGCAGTGAAGTTATATGTTCTCTCATATTTATTTTGTGGAATGTGAATGAAGGTTTTGAGAACCGTACATTGCACATGAGTTATAGCTACAAATGTGATTACTACTTTGCACTCTATATTGTGCGCTCTTGTTATTGGTTTTCTTTTATTTATTATATAAGTAACACTATGCAAATGGCAAAAAAAAATTTTTTTGCCTGTTATTGACAGTCAGTAGTTAAAACTTTTATACTTCAATTTATCATTGCATGAGTTCTAGATTTAAATGTTAATTTTCAAGCAGTAATGTATATGTTTCTTATTGTTACTGATTACTCTTTTTGATGGTTTTTAGTTAATACTAAGTGAATGGCAAAATATATTTTATGCCTGTGTCCTGACAGTAATTATTTAAAACTATCAACTCTTAAGCTTTTGTTTCATCAGTGAGACTTTTTTTTTATATTCCAAGTGTGCTATGTTAAATATGTATGTTTATTTTTTTCTCATGAATATAGGTTGAGTCAGTATGCAGTACTTGAGTTTTGTGAGGTGATTCTTCATGAAAAGTTAAGCTAAAAATGAGTTTATGGTGTTTAAATTAGATTTCAAGGGGGTACTTGCACCTAAAAATATAATTTACGACTTGTTGCGCCCGTCTGCCTATCACTGTGCAGTCGGGCCTAGGTGGGTTCGAGTGCCGAGCGGTACACTCACTGATAGCCAAAATTAAGGGATAGGTACCCCAAGAAGGAACTCCATGAATCTGTGGGAGATCTCTTTTACTCCTGCTCCCAACTCTACACTTCATTTACCATTTACGTACAAGTCACCATAATCACATTCTAGACATCCGCTCCCTCCAAGAGCCTAGCCTCCTCTGCTGCTGTTCCCAGCGTCTCTCGCATCAGTCCACCGCCAGCAACAACGCCCTAAGGCGTCCGGCCACGAGGCACTCCGGCTTCAAGGAGTCAGCAGCGACGCACGATCATCCTCGGTTTGTACAGCATACAGAGTCCCAAAAACAGTTCTGTGTACATGCCCGCTGACATCTTCAGATTACAAACATTCGCTACGCATCAGCCGGCTAAGTGCACATGTACCCTTTCCACTGAATCATAAGAACTACGTACTATCTTTATAAATGTCTTAAAACGTATGCTTAAATGAACTAAATACAATATAAAGAATACAAAGAAATAATCTTGTCGATATGTCTATCCTCCCGGCATCCTGGACACAACAAACTATATTTATTTAGAAAATATCATCAACTTTTGAGATAAAGAACAGGTTGGTTTTAAAAAAATACGTTCTTAGTTGCTTGGTTTGTAGTTTGGAAAAACTGTATTAATCCATTTTTTTTGTAAGGAATGCAGGAAAAAGGCAAAAAAAAATTATCTTATCAGAAATCCCTCATATAAACCATTGCAAGATAACTGCATGTTTAAATAAAAAAAGTGTGTTGCTCTTGATTGTGCTGCACAGCAAATTTTGCTGCAAACCTATCAGGCCTTAAGGGGCCCGCCTCGTCAGGCGTGTATGTGTGTTAGTGAGGCGGGATGATAAGCGCGACGCTCGCTGGTGCTTCTAGCGTGGTGTCGCCTCTAAGTGCAAGGCTCTGAATTGACGCGCAGTCTTCTCGTCGTCACAGGATAACTGTGAAATTTGAGCGGTGACCGTAACATTATATGGCCCAAAAATGAAGATAAAGGTGTAATGCAAGTCCCTTAAGTGTTTTTAGGAATCTGTGCTGGTTTTTTTACGCCTTAAAATTACTCTGAAAATATGCGTTTTAGCCATTTTAACTTTTCTAAAAATACCGTTTAAAAACTTCATCTGAAATCGAAAGTACTTTTCGGCCCTCAGCGAACTCTTGAATGCTTTTCGTAAACAGACCACACTCGGATATCTTGAGTAGTTTTGAAATGGCGTTGTTTTTCCTGAAGCTCTGCGCACCGCGTGTGTGCCCAGGTAGGCGGGGCCCCTTAATATAAATTGAGTTTCTAAATTCAGCAGTAACTTATGTAGGAAGATACATATACGTTAATACTTTATAGTGAAAAATGATTGCATTGCAGTTTTTTTTATAACTGATCAATAAAGGGTTTGAAATCAGAATTCGCATTAGTGAAATTTCCAACTGAAGTCTTACAGATTTTTTGAAACATTATTTATATAGTTATTGGATAAACAGAAATATTTTATTTTTACGTGTTCACGGTTCACTTATTAGTAAATCTGTAAGTAAATTTTATTTCTTTATTTCTTGTAAGGAATACCCTTACACAATTAATGTACTTCAGCCTGACTCACTGTGTATTTTTTTCACAATTTAGCAAGATAGTTGTCAAAGACCTCCTGAATTGAAATTGTTTTCCCCCACAATGACAATTTTTCTAGGGTCAAACCTGCAACATTATTGCAAGGCCCTTTGTCTTGGTGAGCTATCAGTTCTGCCACTGCAGGTGGTTCTCATGTTAACCTGTTGTTAGAGGTAAGATTGTTTGGTGACTCAAAATAACTCAAATAACACAGAATTTCAGGTAATCTATATGATTTATTTAATTTTATTCATGAGATAGAGTAAACTTTTATTTGCAAAATTAGATAATTATGTGCTTGTTAAAATGCATCCATCTCATTACTTGTTCCTAATGTACTGAAATAATCAATGGGGGAAAAATATTTAAGTGATAGAATATGGTCAACAGTTGAATGATTTAAAAGTCACTGTCACATTCTTTACATAAGTGGCTCTAATGATGTCTAGGAAAACTGCAGAAGGAAGATGCAGGATAAGAAGTTGGACTTTCAACATAGAATGTGGATTCTGTTGATTTGTGCTTGTATTATTACAATGTAAGGATGGATGGTAGAATTTTTTTATGATATTCTATAAGCTCCAGAAAGCCAACTAGAAGTACTACAAAATAAAATACAATTTATTTTATTTTTTATATGATTATTTTCTTGTACTTTGTTTAAATATAATTCTTATCTGTGATCATTTTTAAGAGCATTAAGCACTAACCAGTGACCATTAAAAGGTGTTTTAACACTTAAGTCATAAAAATAAAACAATTAAATCTTGCCTCTATCAATAGTAGTCAATGTGTAGATTTTATGCAGAATCTAATACATTAAAATATTCAAAACTAATTTTCATACTTGTGTATGTATTCATGTGTTTATGTATTGAAGTGTTAATATTTTTTTTAAAGATCTGCGACCAAGTGCTTTCGTGGTAACATGTAAGGATTCCATGCTTTTGTGATAAAAAAAATTTTGTATGACAATTCAATGAGAAAATGCACATATGTAACTAGTGCACCAACCTTTATTATTAATTTGACCTCTTAACAGACAATTAGTCACTTCAAGGTCTTATCAGTGATATAAATTCTGTATTTACCAGACAATAATGTGACTGAATGTAATACGACCCCAAATTTTTTTATTATGATTTTATGATAAAGACTATGGATTGGAAATCACGATTCAAATACATAGGACTTGAAATTGTTAAAATTATTAAATTTATTTCATAATTACCAGACACTTGCAGTTAGAAAAACAAGTGTGTTTTATGACTGCAGTTCAAAAGCAGTGGCTGTTGAGAAAGCAAAGAATTTGGTGATATAGGGTGGTCTGGTCTGGTTTGGTGCTGGGGATGCCTCCCCCAGCAGCCTCGGTGAAGAGAAGCAGAAACAAACTCCATTTGCACCTCTCACCCATCACGCCTGAGTAGAGGTTTGGGAAGCCCCGGAACTAAAGTGGCATAAGTGATGCAGTCTACAGACAGAGCTTGTATCTTTTCAGATAACTGGAGGTTAAGGAGGCGGTTATTAACAGCGGTCTAAAGTAGCATAAATGACACATTTAAGAGGCATAGCCTGTAGTTTTTCAACTAAGCTGTTCCCAATGGCAAGATTCAAGTTTGCGATATAATGCGACCCCCACTTTTAGTTTCCACAGTTTTGATCAAAATCGTAGCATTATATTCAGGTAAATACAGTATTTGTTTATATATTCAGAAAGCTATTTTATTATGTGATTATTTTAGCAAAGTCAGTATGAACTTCAGCTGTCATTCTAACTTAACATGCTAATTATTAATAACTATTTTAGTTTTACTTTTAAATGTATTTTTACAGTAAAAATGTTTTAAGTTAGTTTTCGAAGCATTGATGAACAAGTTCTGTGTATATTAAAAGCAGGGCTATGACTGAATAAATTATTGTTTATTAAATGTAAATGAAACTTTTTGAGTATACATTAACATTTACCAATATTTTCAGCCAGAACAGTTTTTAGTGTACAAGGTAAAATAAACTGTTTACTAATTTAATAATCTTATTTAATACATTCATCTGTGAATAGTATTATGGATTGGTGTCATGAAATGGTGCACCATACAATTTTGTGTCATTATTCAAAACATTTTATTAATGTGCTTTCAGGACCTAGGAGGATTTTTCTTTGGTCACTGAGAGAATATTTTTTGTATTCACAATTTGGAAAAAAAAATTGTTCTGGTGAATTTGTGTGCTGTCCTCCTTTGTTTTTTTGCATAGACGTAGGCAAGGCTCAGCAGCCATTCTGGTGGCTTGTCTTTTACTACATATTTCATGTCAGTGGATGCAATGCACTGCATAATTAATTTCATCCATTATTCATTTTGAAGATTTATCGTCATGTACGGAAAGTCATGTCACTTGCATGTAAGGAATCGTGGAGAAGAAGCATTAGCTCTTACACTAGTCGTAGACCCACATTAATACGCTCTGCGCATTCTGAAAATGCTGGTACAGCATAAAACCAATCCGCACTGACTAAATTGCATCACCTGAATAACACATTAAGCACATTCTGGAAATGCCGGTGCAACGTTGAACCAATCCACGCTGACTAACACATCAGTAACCTCCTCTAGCACATTGAAACTTAAGACAAGATCGCATTAGACCCACCATATTGAGGTGAACTGCATGAGGTCAGTTCCTATCTTTTCCCTCTGACTAACATTGCTATCCAGGAGCTGAAAAATCATGGCACTCATGTTGAACTTTGTCTCGGTTACTTGTCACCTGCCCGAAGGCACAACCTAAAGTTTTATGTGGGTTAATCTTGGATGAACAGGCCAGGCATGGTTAACATAATTAATGTGGTATATTATATTATCTCCCTCTATCATTATTTGTGTAACCGATGTGCAGCATATAAATTAATTTTGCTTTTTTTTCTTTCTTTTTTTTTTAAAAAAAATAAGTGAGATCAAATCCCATATGTCTGAGTAGTTGTGTTTACATTCTAAAAACTACCATATAGCCAAAACCTCCATGTATGATATATGATCTTTGAGCTTTGTCATAGTGCTTTTCTGAAATGCTCAGTGTGACCTTTTCATTAAACTTTTAAAATGTTTGTGGAGACCCACAATGTCAATGCCTTTATTTATCTATCTACAAGTATAGACAAATGAGCTAGTAGTGGTTTTTCTCATTGGGTTCAAACAGGTACAAACAGATTTCAGCCATTGTTATTTTGTTTTGTCATACCTTTTTTTAAACTAAAGAATGTGTTTAGAAAACTGCTGTAAAACTAAAAATTTACTTCACTGAGTTGATTATTGCCTACTTAGTTTGGTAGGTAGTATTTATTTTGACTGCAGCATTTTTATTTTACATGATGATAAGAATTTTAACTTTTGTTTGGACTCTGCATGAATGACAATGGTATATTTAATATTGTAACAAGTTCCAATTTCTACAGCTACATTTTATGTTAATAAGCGTGGCCTGAGCATTAAAGCCTGCTCCAAGTAACATTTGTAAAATCAGAACCATAAATGCAGTTACCTGAAGACATAGACATCAGAAGAGTGGATACATTTTATGTAATATCCTGTATTGTGCCAAATTACACTAGTTAAATGATATTAATTGCATTGTTCATTCACCTATTGTTTTTACACCTACAATGTACTTACTCTTTTAACTTGAAAGTTATAATTTGGGTGTGTTTGTTGGAACTCTCTACTGAGTATCTATAGCTATTGTATGAGAGATCATTCTTTGAATTCACATAGCAATTCCTCAATTTCACACTGTGCAGCAAAAAATATGAATGATAAATTCTTAGTTTTTTGACAAATGAAATATGTGGTGATAGTTTTTAATTTTTGTGTAAACCTTTCGCTATGTGAATTTGGATTACTTAAGACTAGTTAGTGCCATAATAACAATGTTTTATGTTTTTTTGTTTTTTTTTGTTTTTTTCAAGAAACACAAACACCTATGTACACATTAGCCAGCATTTCACTTAGTTTAAAGCACATAACTTTTTTTTAAAATTTACAATATGGAAAATGGTTTAATAATAGCTCCCTAACTTATAAGCAAGTTGTAAATGTGTCAGGGACATTAGAAATAAGAATGGTATTACAGGGTTACTACAAGTATAGAAAACTGGGAAAAGCCGGGGGAAATGAAAATGATTTGAGAATCCTCGAAAAGTCAGGGAAATTGCAAAATATCTGGAATTTTTCCTTTTGATAATTAAATTGAAACGGGGATACCCAGCTTCTGCTGACTGTTAGATACCGTATTTACTCGCGTAAAGGCCCCGCCCGCGTATAAGCCCCCCTCCTTGTTTTGTAAACATTTTTGAGAAAAAATTTAAAAACGTGTTTTTCTGGGTTTATCTGAGGGCAGGGCAGCTTGGCATGCATCAAACAACAAGCCATGTATTGTGACCGGCGGGAGGTGATTTTGTAAGCGGCAGTGATACAGAGACTGGTATTATAGTTTGTCCGTTCTCAGTAGGACCGTCGTGAGGCATGCCAGACGTAAGCAGTTAGTCCTATCTCAAACGACATAAAGATAAAGAAAGCTGGACTCGCGCGCTGTGTTGATGTGCAGTGTTGTCGGAGAAGAAGAGGGGAAGTGAAGGAGGAAGGGAAGTGGGTCAAGGATTCTAACACTCCTTTGTCTGGTTGGCTGGCTAGCTGGCAGGAGGGAGGTTAAGCCACGCCTCTGCCTCTCTCCCCTCCTGCCACAGCGCTGCCTCTGCCTCCCCCCCCTGATATAGCGCTGCCTCTCCCCCCTGCGGAGTCGTTGCCTCTCTCTCCCTCCTGCCGCGTCGCTGCCTCCCCCGTCCTACCTCATTCGAACAAAGACGCACAACTTGAAAAGAAAAATCTATTTTTTCCTCCAAATTCGCGTATAGGCCCCCTCCCCTTTTTTGGAGTCAAAATTTGGGGAAAAAAGGGGGGCCTTTACGCGAGTAAATACAGTACCTCCATAGATGATCATAAGTTAAACGTGAAGGAATTCAGTAGATGTTCCTTCTGTTTGTGAAATCACTGATGTTTTACTGTGAACATGGGGTTTACACCAATCGCTCACTTAGCACATCTTCAAATTTTGCAAATTCATTTAGCGCGATGTTAATTTTACAGCCCCAGTCTTGAATAGCATGTCTGTAAGTTTCAGTTAGCATGAAATTGCCACAGGCAAAAAAAAAGTTGGGCATGTTGTCACAAAGTCTGCTTCAACTAGGTAAACAACAGATGTGCCGTGGCATACAGTTAGCTATACAAGGGGGGGGAAGAGATGCGTGCGCAGGTCTGACTGCTATCGGCTGTTGTACAAACAACAGCTGTGGAAAGTTCAGTTGCTGCTATTGAGTGTGAAAGACCAAATATTTTTATGTCTGCAAATATGCCGCCGGGCCGGGCTGGGCCTTGATGAACTTCAGTCTAGCCAGTGGCAGGGAACTTGCATGCAAACAACATAAAGCAATGTCTGTATATTCATCTGCTTATACCTGTATGTGTGCAAGCACCTGCAGTTGGAATCATATTGGAATCATGGCTTCCAAGTGAGAGCGTAATGCAACATGTCCAAGTATTTGAGACAAAACTTTAAGTAATATGGTTTGCAGAATGTCATGAAGGCCACACTTATGTTGGTCGCACTTTAGCTTTAAGTAATTTGACTGCTCACAATCGTACGAAATAAGGAGACTATCAAATGTTTATGTATGTCTGATGGTGTTGGTGTACTAGCAAGAATATATTTTACATTAGATACCTGAACAGATGATTCACATGTTAAGGGTTGTTAAATGAATGGTGATGTAAAAAAATAATCACTGGGCTGACAGAATTGGTGTGAACCAAGCGGTGTTATACGTGAACAAGCACTTTAATTTTTGAAAAATTAAAATGTTAAAATCCAGACAGTAATATTGGTTTCACTGCCACTAAAGTATGGTGTGGAAAGGTATGCGACGTGAGTTGAAGGTCACGCCCGGGCGGGCAAGTCAGCCAACTGATGATAAAGTACATAACCACGTATCTCCCGTTATGCAGTTTTGTATTTGTCATACAAAGTATTCAATGGTAGGCTTATTAAGATAAACGGTGTGACATATTTACGGTTGAGTATTATTCTACACGCTTATATTACGTAAAGAATATTTCTCTACACATTTTGGAACACTTTAGGTAAATTAACCTTGCTATTTATGGAGACCAATGCTTCAGAATAATCGATTTTGAATAACACTTAACATTTTTACGAAGACGTTAGTCATGCTAAGTGAGGGATTGGTATAGTAAGAATGTATTTTGCATGTTTACATACACTTTTGATAGCCTGCATTCAATAGTTTTTTTTACAAAAAGGGTAGTAATTTAAAATGATGTTAATTTTTATACCCTGCCATTTATTTTGATCTTTTGGAAAGACATTTAACACGGCCTAGCTTTTCAAGAAATGCCAGTGGACTATGCCATTTTTCATTTTCATGTCTCTTGACTAAATATATTTAAATATAGTAGAACAATTATCTTGAGTGCACTAAAATTATAATCAATGCTGATCTCGTGGTAAGGAGATAGAGGCAAACGTATTTTCCAGAAGGAAATTATTTTTTGTTATTTCTGCATGTGTTTAATATTAAAAAGAATATATCAAATGATAAACAAGGCTGCATATGTTTTGATCCTAGCTAGAGATATGGCATTGGAAATTGTTTAAAAAGTAGAAACTAAAACAAATATAAGACAAAACAACATGAAAGGCTATGACTATCATCTACAAATCTGCAATTGCGCAGGAATGAAGTCAGTGACTCTTAAAACAAGCATATCATGTAACCTCAACTTGTGAAACTGGCCACTTTGGAGCAGAGAAGAAATAGTTGATTATAGTTTAATGGTGTTTATATGAAATAATATTTTTAATCCTTACTATGCCCTTTAACTGGTATCTAATTCAGTACTACTGTATTTTTATGTCTAATTGTTCTTTCCTTTTATCTAATTTGTTTATCTTTAAGTGAATATATGTTGCGCAACATGATTGATATTTGTTTTCTTTGATTATTTTCTGGTAAATAAAAACTACTTTCAGTAGGGTGACTTTGCCCAAGTAAAATTATACTATAGCAGGACATGTATAAACTCTAAATTTTGATAAAAACGAGTGTATTATTACTAATGAGATTTACATGTGATGTCCATTTTCAGTGTTTTATTTTGATAAAAAGAGATTTTGTCATATAAATATTAATCTATTTTGGTTGTCTTACATTTTTATGATAAAAATGACACCTTTGAACAGCATATAAAACCTCCTTTTCCCCACAGAAAAAGCATCAACACTGAGTGGTAACATGCCACCATTCTTGTGGGAGATCAGGGAAACTGTTGATTCAGGTCTGGAAAACCTTGAAATCTCAATGAATTTTAGATTTGCAAAGGTGTAGCAACCATGTGTGATGTTAATAATTGTTCAGTTAAAAAGAGATTGTTTTAGATAAATGTGCATGAAAGGTCAGCTGTTAATTTACTATTATTTGTGTAAAATTAAAATACACAGTGAAATATTTATGTAAAAAACCAGTATGACATTGAAAATAATTCTAAATGTAAATCTCAGCTGCATTGCATATTTGATTTTCTATCATACTTTAAGTTATCTCCTGAAATCCCCTAGTATTCACTTTGAACTAAACTAGTCATGTATTTTTTATCCATGAACACTTGGCTGTATCAAGTAATAAATCTCTTACTCAGTAACGGCCCTAGACTTTTTGGGGCGCAGGGCCATTTACTTTTGAGGGGCCTTAACATGTGGAGAGGGGAAGGAATATCCCTCGGAGAAAACGATGTTCGGGAGCTCCACCCTAGAAAATTAGAAAATTAAACTGTTTGAAAAAAAAATATTTTAAGCCAACCTGGAACTTAAATTTTAGTTATGATATTGAAAATTTGTCTTAAGAGATTTAGATTTTCTTTTCTGATAAATTATCCTCGGGTTAGTTTTTAAAAATGCTAAAAATCGAATTCTGTTAAAATCGCAAGAGGCAATAAAATGTTTGAAAGATTTTTTCTTATAGGACATCATGAAAATCCTTAGTTGAAATCTAAATGTATTGACCAGCACTTTAAATTACATGCTAGTTACAATTTAATTGTTCCTTTTCCCATTATTTAGCTTTATTTTTCACAGAAAACTTGAACAAGGAAATTGACGATAATAGGTCGTGCGGGCCTTGTTATGTTTGTTATGTGTAGCTTGCTCTGACTTTGATCTGCCCTTGCTTTTAATCATTTCTAACACCATTCAAACTTTGAACAACTTAACTTAAATGATTTGCTATCTGTGCTAATGGTTTGTGTTTAAATGAAATTTTATGGAGCCCTGCTTAAGATAAAAAATTTTTGTAATTTTTCTCCAGATATCTAAACAACATTGCAATGAGCCTTGTGAATATACTTCGAAAAGTTAACAAAAATATCTGACTGATTAACATTAAAAATAAACTAATGCAAAATAAATTAAAGTTATAAAAACTATCCTGTTTACTACAGTTAATTTTACATGGATACTTAAAAGCTGTAGTATCTGTCATATTCTAGAAAAACAAAACCCAAAACTTTGTACTTCGCTCAATCACATTTTGCCAGGTGATCCAAAAATGTGTAAATCTGCAAAAGGTTGCTAGACTTGTCTTGTAATTGACTGTACCTAAAAACTTTTGGTGTAAGTTATAAAGTGTCACAAAGCACACGCTTTTGTTGCATTCGACCTCCTTTGGATTTAAGATAGTCATTCTTCCCTGGGCACATTTGGTTCTCATTTTTCGGGGCTTTTGTTTTTTGATCAAAGTGTCAAGCTTAACAATTTTGTAATATTGTTTCTTTTCTTTATGTTTGTTCCCAAGATCATTGAAACTAGTCTTTAGGTCTCTTGATATTACTTCTCCAAAAAGTAATATTTTATTCGCAATATCAAGTACCTACTTGTATATTCTTTAAAATTGAATATACTATAGTTGCAGGTGATTCAGGATCAGCATTTTTAGCTTTCAGTCTCAAATATCTTTTCTTGTACTTTTTGCTTAATTTCACTGCATTCTTCACTTTTTTTTCCAAATTTGCAATTTATGCATACAAAATAGCTTGCCGCCTTCGCATTTGATGTCTATTGCGAGCAGCTAAAGAGACTGTTCTTTTCTGCAAAGATGCTGTAGGACTTAGTGGAGTTGTGTTATCACGTATTATTTGTAAATTTTAGTGTACGCTTTTTTTTTTGTTTCTTTACTCTTTACTACTTTTTTTCTCTCCATTGTTTACAATTTTGTCTCGCTTCTCAGGCACTCATAGTATTGATTGATTTTACCGGACCCTTCTTCTTTTTTTTAAAATATTTTACCTTTCCTTTTCCTGCAGTTTTTCCAAAGACTCCATTACTTTTCATTTTTTCTCGCCTTCTCCTGTAGTACTCTTTCTTTCTTAATTTCTTTTCTTCGTCACTTCTTTTGTCGTGCCATTTTTCAACACACAAAATACCTGTTTATAATTAAAATTCACGTAGTACAAGTTGAAACAAAGCAGTTAAGAAGACCAAAACACACTTTTCTATATACATGGTTATTATAATTTTGTATAAATCATTCCCTCACTTTTACAAATAATAAGGGAATGACAAATTTAGACAAAAGCTACAGAAAACACAGACACACAACCTCAATCTGTTTTAGCATTTTAAACTATGCATTCTACTCCCCAAAACGTATTGAAAATAATTTAAACCTCGTCTTTTATATACGTACTGTGAGGTACTGATGCTGAGAAATGTAATTTGTAGAAAAATTTTAACTAAATGCTTTCTTACACAAACTCACTGCAGTGTTGGAACGAAATCGCCATATTGACATAATAATAGTGTTACCAGGTTTTGAAATCTTAAGGTTGCGTTCACAGATGTCGTTCGGTACAATCATTAATTGAATATTCGTAACACAGTGAGGGAATGATTTTGTTTTGAAGGACATATATTTAAAATCATTTTATGATTTATGTATTTGTCATAGCGTGATAAAAGTTTTGGCATACAATAAACACTATCTTCCGAATATTTTAGCAATGTTTAATTAATAAGAATGTTGTTATATTTGAGGAATTCAGTTTTTCCTATCAATTTAATCGAACTGAGGGATAAGGTGAGGGAATGATCTTCAAGACATTAAATTGACAATAACTTTTTTATTTAACAATGTCTCTTTTTTTTTAAACAATAGTAGTAGGTACTTATAGATATCTTGCATTTAAATAAAAAAAATATTACATTGATAATTAATGCATGTGACTAAGCACTAATAACTCGGGACTTAAATTTCAGAATTTGATGAGAGATACCCATTTATGTTAATGAAATTCTGAATGAATAAATATTAAGAGTTAAGAATTTGAAACTTAGCATTAAGTTAAAAGTAATGTAAATTTTAACAATTAATATGAAAGTGATTTTCATAATCTTTATTCCAAAGTTTGCTTGTGAAATTGTGTGTATCTATGTGCATTGATCAAGGTGGAACGATCACATTGTTAGCAACATAAAACATGTAGAAATCATGACAAATGTTATTGTAATGTAGGCAAACATAAGGAAAACACTGACTTTATTGGCCAATAGTTTAAACGGTTCCTTTTACAAAACAAAGCTTGGAACCACTTCTTGGGATATTTTGCCAAGGTTGTGCACCTTACAACAAAAACATTTTATCCGTTCATTCCCAGCTTATGAGTAGTGCTTTATTTTTTAGTTTTGATTTAATAATTGTTAAGGAAAGCATAAATGGGATTTATATCTGATTACAATTGCAACAAAATCTTGTTTTTGTCAGCTGTGCTTGAGTATTGATGTGGGACTTTTATAACTGCCGCACATCTCTTATTTATTACTCTTCTCACTCCACCGACCAATTGCTGATGCCACTGTTTTACACAAACAAATGTAACAGTATGGTTGTTCACCGACTCCGCAATTAACATTAAGTGGTTTCCTTCTGCAACCTTCGTCCATTACAGTTTCAGTGTGCAACTATGGGAGTCTAGAAACTTCATTGTCAGCTCATTGATTCTGTCTTGGGACTAAGAAAGTCAAGAATATTGTTTTAATCTTTTTAGCTACATATTTAAGTAATTTAATTTATGCCTGAACATCTCATTGCTTGGAATTTCTTTTAAAGAAATCCTATACCTTTGGTCATGGACGTAGATCCAGGCCCCCCCCCCCCCCTCCTTCCCCCACAATCAAAAGCCCCTCTTCTGAGGGGGGCCGCTTGCGCATGCAAAATCGTAACTGTGACATGAGAATGATAAATGTAGGATTCCCAGGAATCTACAAATTTTTTACTTATGCCTTTGGTTTTGCTGTATGTATGCATAGACATGTGCAAACATTGTTTAGAAATAAGCTGTCTATAGGGCATCGATAAAGCTATAGAGCAAATAATCTATCTGGGCATGGTTGATAAAATATTTTTGCATTTATATCCATTTTATTTTGTGAAACCTGTGTAGGACTAGCAGGAATACAATACTGTTTGTATTTTTTTTCTTAAAAAATTTAAAATGTTTAAGTTTATTATTTGGACTTTCTAAGATTCTTTGCCTTATTGTGTTTGAATTATTATTAGAGTGTAACATTTGTAGTCTTTTAAGTAAGAGTTTGTAATGGACCATTTTTGATACAATTAGTTTTAGTTAAATTACAATTTTTACAGCATGTAAAACTGGTAAAAAACAGATAGAAATTTTGTATATTTATGAAGCTTGAAGGGGTTTGTATATATTAATTGTTTGTAACACAATACCTTTTGACAAAACTAAAACATGTATGTTATGTTAACCCATGTAAAATTAGTCTCAAGAAGTGTCCAGAGCCAGTGAGTCTCATTTTTTTATTTATGTTTATTTAAATTGTTAAAATCAACATCACCTTGATATTTCCCACTTTTTTGAGTGAAGTACTTAGGAACATGCAAAAATCCACCTTATATTAATTTGTTATTTGGTGTTTACGCATTTGAGTCATCATCATTATATTATGTTATATCAATTTATCTTGCTTACTAAATAAATGCTAAAACTGTGTATTGTTCTTGCAGTTGTTGTTTGTGTACTTTGTTTTGTATTGAAGATCTAATTATGTCAACCATAATGTCTTTATACAGATGTTTGATTGGAAAAACATTGTTTGTGCCACTAAAGTGTAAGTTGTACTAGCACATGTATGTTCAAGTACTGACTTTTCAACATACATTAAAGAATTTCTAGTCAAAATAAGTACAACTAAATTTTTCTGTGGTGTTTAAAATTTATCGTCGTCGTTGTTTTAATTTGTCTGGCGATGTATTAGTTGTTTTCTCAGAACAAAAACCCTTCACAGGTGTTTTATTAATGTAACTTTTATAGAAAATAATTCACCCAATGTTAAAAATTACATATTATTGATTAAGAATTCATTGCAATTATCATTAAAATTGCTACATGATTTTTTAATGTACAACTATGTCATTTGTATTTGTATATTTGCATGAAAGTTTACAATCAAAATGCTTATTGTATTATTTATCATGGTTTAGTCCCTTTATTTCTATACATACAGTTATAAGACTTACTGGCATACTCAAAAAATATAGATAGTTGTTTGTCATTCCTTCAAGAGAAGCTGTTTTCACATTTTCATGGATTTTACACTGTTCACTGAATGGTTTCAGAAATCATTACCTGTATTTTGTGATTTTTGGTGCATTTAAAGATACTGTTATTTGAGTAGTTAGGATTTTTCCCTCCTTTGATTTTAAATTACTAAGAATGCGAGTGCTGAGTACAACCCTCTGGGTTTAAACATCATAGTGAGTTTCATCAAGGATGGTAAAGAAACAGGATTACAGTGGTGATAAAAAACCAGTGAAGCTCTGGAACGACACACAACTTAAGCCCACCGCACACGGTACAATATTTTCTACTAGTTTGCTTACTAGAATGCTTACTGGTTTCTGTACTGTGTAGGCTACAAGCTGAAACACCAGATGCGCTACAAGTTTCTGCTGCACATGATTCTAGCTGCCTTACTAGTTTTGTGAAGAGAATATTCTCCACAACAAATTTTTATTATGATAATTCACATTTTTTACTGCATACAAACAAGGCTCTTCTTTGTATGCATTTATTAAAACGAGGAATTGGTCACTATTCCACTTCTTTCCGTCCATGTTTATCACGACATGCGCGCTTAAGTGTAAACAACCCCTCGTGCTGTTTTCGTGAGTTCTGATTGGCCACTCCTTAAATATTGGAACACACCAAGCAACGAAAATAGGATGCAGTCTATTACGCAAAACCAGTAGCCCAGCTCGTACAGCTACTAGTATCCAGTTTGAATTCGAGTGAAGAAACTAGTAGTAGAGCCAGTACGACTCCTAGCTTACAATATTGTAAGGAATATTGTACCGTGTGCGGTGGGCTTTAATACATTTTCATGATTGAGAAAAATGTATGTTTAAATTGGAAGAAATGGTCACTAATAGTAGAAGTATAGCTGAGCACAGAAATACAACTTCTCAATCCAGACTATCTTTGCAAAGTGTTCCCATTCATCTTGCCATTCTGTTGAATCAGTACGAGTCATTCTAATGTTTGTAGTAAACATTGTTTTCTTGCTACCAAAGAGAGACTAGCTGACAATTTTTTTCTGTATAAAAGTGGCTTTACATTGAAAAGTGTTTGATTAAAATATGAAATTG
The DNA here is from genome assembly GCF_032445375.1 of Bacillus rossius redtenbacheri. Lineage (NCBI taxonomy): Eukaryota > Metazoa > Arthropoda > Insecta > Phasmatodea > Bacillidae > Bacillus > Bacillus rossius. The sequence continues at coordinate 9,634,980 of NC_086331.1, read as the reverse complement.
CACATATTTTCTTTTTCACTTGCCTGTAAAATTAAGTTGGTTCTGTGTTCTTTTCACTCCTCCATGTGAGGCATGTCCATGCTTCATGTACTTAATGAGAATTTAAGCATTATGTAAAACATTTATTACTCTTTGATGTCGCGCGGGGTCTTACAGTTACAACATAACTGGTTGTCTTCCGAAATACCACGTGTATTGCATGGTTCCATCATTGTTTTACATGCTCAAAAAGGAAATATCTATACTTGGGTCAGAAAATGAAAAAAATTACAATAATAACTTATGATTTTAACCCAGAGGACATGGCACTGGCTTTGCATGATAAACAAATGATTGAGTACACATACACATGTTGGGGAGAGATTTAAGAACTGCAAGGGGGAAGGAAAGCTGTTAGCGGGTCACATCGGGCTCTTAAGAGAGGGGGGGGGGGTGGTAAAAGCTAGTTGACATCATTTTACTTTGCTTTGTTTAATACCTGTACTATTTCCCCATTTGAATCGCAGCACAGGCAATTTGATGAGCTTGATGTAGTTAAAATGTGGCCCAGGCAAGTAATATTGTTACATGGCTTACAAATCTTCCTCTCAAATTACAAGATAAACATCCTCGCGAATATGTCAAACTACAAAAATTGTTCCTACATAGCAGGTGCCCATACGGCACGGGGGCAGGGAGAAGACAGCTAGCTTTCACTGTACCTGATGGGCAAAGATTTTGGTTCAGAGCCATGCCTTTCAGCCTAAATGCGCACCCGCCACTGTCCATGAAATGATGAGTCCTGTATGGCTATGTGGGACAATTCACTATAGCCTACCTGGATGATGTTATTGTAGTCTCTGAGACCTGGGAGGACCATGTCAAACATCTAGTGCCCATGTTTGAATGACTGGCGACGCCACCTGGCAACCGCCTCCCACAAACACCACATTAGGAACACTGAAAGTGGAATTCTTAGGTCGTATTGTAAGCACAGAATGCAATCACCCCCAACCTGGCCACCTGCAGAAAATCGCGGAAGCTGAAGTGCTGCTACCGCGCAAACAGCTGCAATGTTTCATAGGGCTCATTAATTGGCTAAAGTGTTACATCCCCAAGTTTTCACAAGGCATAGCAACACTGACCAACCTACTGTCAACTTAGTTTCGCTACAGGTGGGATCCCCCAACCCAGTGTGCCTTCGGACGCATCAAGACTTCATTCACACACTGGCGCAGGTGCATTCCAAGCAGCCACTTGTCACACCATAATGACCCACCATTCTCTTACAGTGCGGGCAGGAGACCAGGTGTTTGTATGGGTACACCAGCTGTCGGCTGATTTATGCAACTATTGTGCAGGACTGGCACCCTGTTGGGGAGGTCCCTACATGACCCATAAAAGGCTAGGCAGAACCATCTACCTAGTGCAGTAAGACGACCGCAAGGTCAAGGAAATTCACCGAGACGACCTGTGCCTCGCCGTACTGCCAGGGGACAGACTTCCGGACCCACAGGAAACAGGGATGCCACTAGACAACCCGGAATCAGCAAGAGGACATCGCGAGTCGCCGACACCTCTGGCCAAAATGGATGGGAGTTCAACCAAAGAGACTGCATCGACGTTCGCAGGGTCCACATCGCCTCAATGATTTTGAGCTGGGAAACCACAGAAAAACCCCAAATTTGAAGACATACTGATGGACATCTCACCTGGTATCCCAGAGCGGGAAAGGAGACCCTTCCAACTACATTTACCACCCAATGCCACAGAAATCAGGGCATCCATGCCTATCATCAATATCGCCCCTACAGCCTGGTGGACATAGCAGGGGACAACCCCACCTGGTGCTCCCAACAAGTTCACCAATGCCCAGGATACGTGGCATCATACCACATGATAAATATCCTGGGGCCCCATCTGATGTTGCCCCTGGGTGCACGTTGCAGGATGACCTGGGAGCAGAGCATGGGCCCTACCATATGCAGCCACCACAGGCACCCCCAGCTTGGACCTGTTTCCAGCAATGAGGGTGCAACCACGCCATGGGGAAGCGATTGCGGAGTAATACCAGGCTGCTCTAGTCCTCGCTGGCAGAACGTACCTTCTCATTCAGCCCGCACGAGTAAAGTAAAGTACAGTGACAATATGCAAATAACATCAGTGCTGTGTGTGATTACATTTTATAATTTATCAACCAATTAATTCAAAAATATGTGAGTAAATTAATCTCACCCCAATAATGCCCCTAAAGTAAAGTGTGATGTGAGACATGTGTGTTGTCCTCTTAAGAGGCCACTCCAGTGTTTCAGGGGCACTACGCAACCCGCGTTAACCTCATAAGATTCATTGCTATTTTCATTTTGCTTATAACTAATTAACTAATATAGATTTCGAAATGATGCTTGCTTGATATGTAAGACAACGATGCTCTTATCAAAGCCCCTTTCTTCAAAAACGTGCATATATTATGGTTTTATACTAATCTTTACTAATATGCATAAGTGTATTGTCTAGGTTTGAACCATAATTTATGCACGTTTTTGAAGAAAGGGGCTATGATAAGAGCATCGTTGTCTTACATATCAAGCAAGCATCATTTCGAAATCTGTATTAGTTAATAAGTTATAAGCAAAATGAAAATAGCATTGAATCTTATGAAGTTAACGCGGGTTGCGTAGTGCCCCTGAAACACTGGAGTGGCCTCTTAAGGGCATTGTGCTTAATGAATGCCCTTAGTTCCCTTTGTGGCCTTGGGCCTAAATTAATTCTTACCTTCAACTGTATGTATCATATAATATTAAACAACTATCCATTTAGAAAGGGCGTGGTTACAGCCGGCAACAGTCAGTCTCCAACTTGATTCATTAATTCAAATAAATTATTTTCTTTACAATTAACTGCAGCACTTCTTGGCCTTCTGAATCTTGTATTTCATCGAATAATTAATGTGAAGAAAGTGTAATATGATTAGTCAACAGGTTTCACTTAAAATATTTTTACTATTTTTCTTTTCATGTTTTGGCAAGAGATGATGATCCCTTGTGCCATTACCTCTGACAGTCTCATCAACCCGCAGCCCAGGGTGCATGTACTGTTCCGTGTGAAGCCTGCAACTTTGTTCTATTGATATAGTCATTCTAGTAATTATAATGCATCAACCCTAAACCTGTTCTTTATTACTCCCCATGTGTCTGTGTGTCATTTTTATGGTGAAGGGCTTAACCCGGCCATCTTAAATTTCACCTTGCCATGTGCCAACACTGTGGGGTTAACTACTTACAGAACTTGCTGATTCCAACATGCAGAACTTTGATTAATAAGCCATGCATATGTTTGCCGGTGTCAATTAAACATTTTTTAAGCCATTAACATAGATTCATTGTCCTAGCAGTTGACACTGGTTCTCAGTTAAACTTCTTTCAATGTACAGGATTGGCAGTCTCCAATCAACAACACTCATACCAAGACTACTGCTAGGACTAAATAGTAAAGTAATGTAATCTGCAATATATCTTATGTGTAGTGTTTTTTTTGGCACAAGCCCATTATGTAAATCAGTGTTATGTGTGATTAAAATATGTATTTCAAAACATTCCAGTTATTACCTACTCTAGCTAGGAATCAGCAAATTATGCAGGCTACGGAGTGTGCAGCAGTATATCAGCTACTTTTATTCATAATTCTATTTGTTGCCTACGAGCCTAGTGTGCCACGCTGGGACCGACGTATCGTGTAAACTCGTTGGTTAGACACTCCGGAGTAATAAATACCTTTAATTCGCGCCTGAATTCACTAGGCTCACCATTAATTTCAGCCACGAGGCCGTGGGTGATGACGTTAATTGTATTGAAATGTTCTTACTGATGTCGGAAAATTATGCATGAATTATTAACAAAAAAACTCTTAGAGCTAGAGTCTGCCAGTTTTGTAATTAACCACACGACGTGGTCATATGATGAGGTGAAGTTTAAGACGGACGGGTGCCTGCAACATAGGACAGTGATGAACCGTGCGCCCGGAGCTACCACAGACTGGAAGACCTACTTTCCACCCGAAGCAGTGAGGCTGTGCTCAGTTTCATCCACAACCACAATCTGGCCGGACACTCCGGCACCATGTACGAGTGCTGTTATGTAATAAATCCATACCATTTTACTGTCTAGCCTGTTTTCATTTAATTAATGTCTCCAGCCATGTGGCCAGGAACCCTCCTTGAGATCTCACCGGGCAACAAATTCACTTATCCCTATCACGAGACAGCCCAGACGACATCAGTACTATGTAATTCCTAGCCAACAAATCAAAACTTACAGAGTATTTTTAACATAGTTAATTGTCCACACTATTTTAAAAACTATTAAATGTAGCTAACCTAACCGTTCTCATGAGTTACAGTTTTATAAAAATAGGTAATTTATAAACAACATAAAAACATGTGTTTGGATGGTAGGTTAAGTAATCTATAGTAACAGTACTGTGAAATCATGTTTTGACGTTGGTGTTAGCTGCCCGCTCGCAGCGCGATCTACTGACGAGTGGCGGAACCGAGGAGGACTCGACTAGTGCATCTCTCGCACGAGGCTCCTTTGAGAGCATGGGGCTTATGGAGGAGACTAGTGCAGTGCTCTGGTGGCTTGGAAAAGAATTACAGGGCACTGCTTGTGGCGTGAGTCACCAGGTGGCAGGCTGAGCTTTACCACTGCTCGGAGGAGTTGCTAATTTCGCCACAAGAGGACAGAGACGTTACGTCTGGACACTGGTGTTCAGACCTTGAGATAGATCACCCCTGCCCGGGGTTAAGGACTGGTCAGTACTCTGGGCAGTGTTCCCAGGAAAGCCTGGGGAAGGAGGGGGGGGGGTGGAAACTGTGATGAGAGTGGAAACGAGGCTCTACTGACCCCGGAGACGTGACTCAGGATTTGGTAAAACGACTCGCGAGTGTGCCTCTAGGTGCTTGCCTCAGGAGAGCTCAGAGAAAAACAGGCGCCTGGGAAAACGCAGGCATAAGCCGTCTTGATCACGGTTCAGAGGAGAATTACAGGCGACGGGCGTGCATCAAAGCAGGAAGTCAGCCTTAATGGCACATTGGTACTCAGAGATATTGGCTGTGTGTACCATGAGTTCGTCGCGGCTGCAGTTCTGGCATACAAACCTCTCTGCCAGAGCTGATTTCAGGGCGTGATATACCCTCGGATACTGATGCCCTGCATCCAGGAACACAAATAATGGCTTCACTTTGGGAGCCTTGGTCGATGGCGCTGAAGGCGCTTGGGGGGGGGGGGCGGGGCCCTCTTCGTTGCTGCTGTCCGCACTTCTGTCGCTGTGGTCATGCTTTGTCCTCTTGTTGGACACTGTGGTCCAGCCTGGCTGATCGCCACTTCCTGAAGGGCCTTCGTCCATGTCGCTGTTGTCGCTTGTCACTCAGTTGCACCCACTGACCACTCCCCCGGGGCTAGTTAACCGGGTTCGTGGCTAGGCTCCAGGGATTCTAACACCCCGGGTGTCACTGAGTTCGTTGGTTGTCAATACTTAACCTCTACTGCAATAAATGTAACCGCCTGTGCGCACTAGGCACACAGGCACCTTTCAAGTTTGTCTGCTGTCGGCTGTGATAGCACCGAGAAGTGCTATCAACAACTAAACGAGCAAGACAGCAGGAGCTGCTCCGGGACACGTCCGTCCTCCACCGAAGCGCAGCTGGAACCCTCGATGAATCTCTCATTTTCTTTTAAATTGGTTGAATGGTTATAGGCTTCCGCTCACAACCAGCACTAGATGCATTTTCTAAGTAAAAACCTTTCTATCATATCCACAATCAAATATCCGTACGCCTTACCCGGGACTCAAACCCAGTACTCCTCGCACCGTAAGCTCGTGTGTATCCTACTAAACTACGGAGGTCGGCTTTCGCTTTCTCTCTGTCTCACACAGACTGGACATCTTCTGAACATAAGTACAAATTCCAAACACATCGCAAATTCTTCTTGTTCTTGGCCTAAGTAGTGCCCTTTTAGCAAAAAAAAAAAAAAAGAGAACATTTAACGTATAATACTTAAATTTGATAACAATATCGTTGAGAATTAAATATAATCCAAATTTATAAATATGGGCCTCTTAAGGCGCTACTTTACGTATTACCTTGTGTCTTCTGTAAATTCCTTTTCAAGTTCATATCCGTAAATTCGTCCTGTTGTTGAAGTGTAAACATACAGTAATGTCACATTAACTCATTTACTATTTTTTTTGTTATTTCCGAAATGAAATTGAAGAAACCTCAAAATTTTGTCTACTTGTTGAATGTTCAAGCTAAACTGCTTCATTGTATATTTAAACCTAGTATTCTCCGTTCACTCTTACCTGAGTTTTGGAATAAACAAAGCCTTTTGTAAACAAACAATCTCATTGGCTGCCGGCCACCGCGCACATTATTCGTGCGCAAGAAATAGTCCCTTGGTTATGTACCATTTGTAAGTATTTTTACACTGCCTTTTTTATAACAATTGTTGATATATAGCATTATAGCATTTCACCATTAATTTCCAATTCAGTTTAATGTGTCAGCAAGTATTTACTTACAATTATGTTAGCAGGCGCCGTGTGTATGGTGGCATAGACAAAAGGTACCGTACAGTGTACAGTTAATGCCCGGCGCAACAGTTGCATTTCGGATTCGCGCGCGCATGGTTTGTTATGGCTGACGTCGGACCGAGTTTTGTAAAACACAGAACGTGAAAGCCTTTGAAAAGTGCACAGAAAACTATTGTGGTGAATGTTTTTAAAACATTTTCAGACAAATATCCGGATTGTCGTGTGAACGATATCGCGAGTTCAACTGCGGAATTTACGGGTGTTTCGAAGAGCAGCGTGCTTCGTGCAAGGAAAGAATTACAGGACACCGGGACATTAACATCTTCCGGGAAGAAAAGGAAACGTGAGTATCCTGTTATAAAAACTTGTGATGATTTTGTGAAGTCTGTTATTAGGCGTAAAGTGCACAGTTTTTTCTTCGTAAATGAACCACCTACGCTGAACAAAGTGCTACGGTGCTTCCTGTTATATTACGTCTCCGTTATTTTATTAGCACCGAAAGTACTGAAGTGTGTGTGTTGCAACTAGTGCTTGGCGCGCGAGATGAATTCAGCCTATCACTTACTGACGCGGTGCAGTGATATGGCGGTGTTTGTTTATTTCAGAACTCAGCTAAGAGTGAACGGAGAATAGTAGTTTGTTTCGATGTGGTTGTTAAGGTGGGTTTACGATTGAAAATTAAGAATTAAGACTTAAGACTTAGTCGTGTACTTACCATATGACTCTATGTAAACTAGTGGAATGGTTTATGATTATCGTGTGAGAATTTTGACGGGTCGTGTGCGAACCATATGATGACTTAAGACTTAACAGAAATGGTTATATTTTATATTTTTCGTTAAGACTTAAGGGAAGCGACCAATCACAACAAACCGGAACCTTTCAACCGGAAGTTTATGTCTTATTATTGGACCGAGCGAGGCAGTATTTTGGGTTAGAATTCGTATATTTGTCATTTGTAATCATCATCCATTTCGAAAAATAGATATCCCATTTGTCAATAACCTATTTCAAACCTGCTTCTCCGTTTCGAACAATGGCCGACCATGTGTTTTGTGCTGTGATTGGTTAGAATTAACGACTTCTATGTCAATCATAAACTGGAAAATTGAATTTTGACTTAATCGTGTGCTCGATTTTAAGTTATAATTCTTAAGGAAATCAATCGTAAACCCAGCTTTAGACTGAAACACAATTTTAGATCAAATGCTGATAAATATTGACATCATATTACCTTGGTCCTAATTAAGTTAGGTTCTCAACCATGTCTATACTGTCCGCCACTGTCAAAGCGCTGCTGTGATATCACGGCAGGCCACCACTAGTGTTCTGTGTTAAAATACTGTTTTCTTTTGTTTTAAGATTCTATGTAGTAAGATGAACTGCATCGTTTATTCAAGAGTGATTATGTGTTATTTTACAGCTATTCAAATACAGACTAGAAGCATCTCATACTTAAATAAATGTTTTTTTTAATGCCACTTCCTCTGCCAGCACCTTGTTAGTCCTCTCAATTAGTCAGGAGTTCAGCAATGCCCATTGTGAGGACAGATGCTGTCTCATAGAGTCCCTCAACAATTACTTGAGTTAACTGATATTTAAATACATATTAATCCTAATTTTTCTTTAAACCTTTTATTTGTCATACTGAGGCTCTGTGCAGATATCATGTGTTTTTTTTTGTAAGGGGCCTAACTTCCCTCCCTCCTGCCTCATTTCGTCAGGCAAGAGAGCAAGCAACATCTTATGGTATCAGCCGACTCCAGTGTGCCTTAAGAGATAATCTCCGCAAGAATTCGTACCCACCACAATGTTCGACTGTGAGCAAGTGCCTTAAACATATTTAAATTAATGTTTTATCGAGGAGTGTGGAGCATTATTACAGTTGTACTTATCACTGCATGTGGGTGCTGTAATAAAACAGGATATAACCACTACCGAACATGAAAGTACTGCTTCCCCTTTCCTTATCTTGTCAATTGAGTGCCCACAAGTGAGAGTGCCTAGTCTTCAGGCCCAAAACATATTGGCCAACTAGTCTAGGCTAGCCTTCATACCACCATTGTATATCAGTACTAGTGACACTCTCCAGTAGGCAATGCACTGAAATGTCCACGATTCACCCTGTGAGACATTACTCTTCCCAAAAGACAGCTGGTATCCGCCAACAATACCAGCAAGCAACACTACCGAAAAACATTCGCCACATTTTTGCACCACCCAGTCGAAGACCATACCGCATGATTAGTCTTATGTATGTTTGTATTCGGCGGACACAACACATATTCACCATTGCAGGTAGGAAATGTTGCTTATTTAATAGGTATGTTATTAAAGTGTTATAATGTTTTTCATAATTGTACTTTCAACCATTATATTGTTAGGATGGCTGGTGTGGAGCACTGGCCATGCTTATCTCTGGGATAACCCCGCTGCGAACCAGGCAATGACATTCTTCCCCCTTCTGTTTTCTCAGAGCCTTTTCAAATAGTTTTGATGCCTTAATGTTTCGTGTGAAGGTGGGGGCTTGGGAATCGTATTGCAGCACAGAAGAGTGAGTATAGTGTGTATAAGGGTGTTAAGGACACAGCATGAGGCAAAAGACGAACAGTAGAGAGAGCAACTGTCGAGATGAGCTCTAGTGGAAAGAGTGAATAGTGGACTTATTAGAATTGTGTTTACTTTGGGAAAAGAAAATTAAATTTTTATAATTTTACTAATGGTGTGAATCTAATTTAATAAAAAAAACTCTGGTCAGTTAATTGGGATATTCTTCTCTACCTATTTTCCTACTCGTCAAATTTGGTGTCAGATGTAGAGATAGCCCTTATTAATAGATTTTGTTTATGAATTTTTGATTTGAAAAGCCATTTAATTGAGTAACTTAGGTATAACATTCTTGTTAGGAATTGTAGTTAGTATTTAGTATAAGCATTTTCATGTTTGATTACAGATTTTGGTCGAAAGTAAAAATTAAGTCAGAGTCATAAAATAAATTTGATTACATGTTTAGGAAAGGTCATAAGTGAAATCTGTGTGTGATTTTAAAAAAATTAACTAGAATGGCAATTTTATTATTGTAATTTAGCAAAGAAGATAAATGATGAAACGTTTTCAGTTGAAGAGCCCAGGCAGGTAAGAGCTCTCATGGAGGAAATTTAGAGTTGAATTAAGAAATGAAGAGAAAAATAAAGAAATTCGTGAATGAAACGATGAACGATATTAAGAACTTCGTAAATGAAATGAAGACCTATATGAAGATCTTCATGAAAGTAATTAAGAGTAAAATAAAGTGCAAGATGATGAATAACCAGGAAGAAATTAAGAATGAGATCAACAAATGCCTAGAAGAGATGAATGTTGGCCAAGAAGTGATGAAGAGTAACAAATAGGTCATGAAGAATGAAATGTAAAGCTAAATAATGAGCAACCGAGAAGAGGCGAGTAAGGCCATCATGAGTAAATACAACCAAGTAAAAGAAAAAAAAGAGCAGATAGGAGAAGGTAAGAAATGCTATAAAGCTTCAAATTAATGAAGTTCAGTTAGGCCAAGAAGGGAAGAATGGCCAAAAATAACAGCCAAAAATAAAAAATAAAAAAAACAGCACAAAAGGGAAGTATAGTATTACATTTTTATTTGGCAAATCCACAACTGGAGTTACACTTCACAAAGACATGTCGCCATCTTCCTTCAACTGTCCACACTCTCTCATGGCGGCCAATATGAAGGACTCATCACCTCATTTGTATAAGACTTCAATCTGACATTGGTCGGCCTCAACGGATAGATTGCGAACAATTGTTTGTAGGTATGCTCCGATATGGTGGATATAGCAGCACCGCTGTCCACTTCCATGTCCAATTGTACTTCCCCGACTAAAACAGGCATTACCCATGGCTTTGGTTTTGTTCCAGTTGATATACAAAACACTGATGTGAACTCACTTTCCCACCGATCTACGAGGCCAATTTGGTTCTCTGCACCGTCATGCACCACAAAGATGTGTGCTCTCGACTCCTTCTTTGACATTGCTAGATTTGGACACATGTGCTGCAAATGACCCAGCTGTTTACAATTGTTGCACCTATAATTCTTAAATTTACAGTCTTTCACCACATGGTTAGCCCTACCACAGAAAAAAGAATTTCACTGTTCCTAACCTTTTTTCATCTACTTTCCTGGGCCTAAACATGACTATATTTATGGCCTCGGTGACTGGAGGTGGCCGACAAGGTACCTCACTAACCTTCAGATTTGCCACACCTAAAGATGCATTATCCATGGCTGCTTCGCTAATGTGATGTCTTCTGGTTCCAAGTATAACCTATGTATTATATGTTTATCTCTTACCCCGACCACAAATTCGTCACGCAAGGCTGAGTCTAAAAACGTCCCAAAATTACAATATCTGGTTAATTTCCGTAAACCAACCACAAAGACAGAAACCATTTCACTATCTTGTTGCACCCGCTTGTGAAAATTGTGCCATTCAGCTATGACCTATGGCTTGGGAGAATAATGATCACTCAACAACTTCAAAAGTTCCCTGTAACTCACGTTCTGAGGTTTCTTTGGTTCGCACAGATTCCATAACACTTTGTATGTTTCTTTGCCTAATATTGATTTTAAAATTGCGCGCCGCTTCGCTTGGTCCTCTTCTTTGTCACTGACGCCATTGGCATTAAACACTGTTCCAGCCGCTCAGCGTACGATTTCCACGAATCCTCGTTGCAAACAAAATTTTCCACTTTGAAACCTCCCATTTTAACAATGCTGAAAAAACGAATTATTCTTTCTGGCACAACATCCCATCCTCGTCGCCACATATTACATTTTTATTTGGCGAATCCACAACTGGAGTTACACTTCACAAAGACATGTCGCCATCATCCTTCAACTGTCCACACTCTCTCATGGCAGCCAATATTACGAACTAAAATATCCCACATATAGCCAAGAGGAGATGAAAACCCAAGAAAAAAAGCCAAGAAGAGTTTAAGATAGATCAGGAAGAGGTGATGATACAGCAAGGAGAAATGAAATGGGACAGGAAGAGACTAAGATAAGCAGAAGATCCAAAATGCATAAAAGAACAAAAATGAGACGAAAATGGGTCAGGAAGAAATGCAGGGTGAATAAGTAACTGTCAAGAAAAAAAGGAAAAAACGGAAGAAGCCAGCAAGAAGAAGGAATGTAATTTGCAATGTTCACAACAGTATCGGGCCCAACAAGAGCAACTGACGTTCCAGCTGAGGCAGCTGTTCGAAAGACACATGGTGGCTGCAATGTGGAAGTGTAGCTGGGTGATAAGAGAGGCTACAGCTGCTGCTGCTGCAGCAATATATATATATATATATATATATATATATATATATATATATATATATATATATATATATATATATATATATATATTTATAATTAGCTGAAAATCCCATGATGGAGGAAAGACAGGTAGCCAAAACTTAAACTTCGAGTGGTAATTGAAGTGTGCCAAAACCAGTAGTGTTACAATGACTGAAGTGACACGCTGTCCATGCTTATCCCTTGACAATCCTTGCTTCGACCCAGGCAATGACTGTCTCCCTTTTCCCTCCCCTAAGGCCTTTTCAAATAGTGTTGGCACCTTACTGTTTCACGTACATTGTGTGTGCCCTAAAGCACCATCGCGAGAAGTAGTGTAACTAGAGCACCATTGGTATCACAACTTCGGGTGATATGTCTAGAAGACCTTTCCAGTGCAAGGCTCCCCAGACATATAACACAATGAAAAATCCAGGCAGACAGGAAGAAGGCTGGTGGCGATACCAGCGAATCATCGGGGCCACTTGAGAGAGCAGTGAAGTAAATAGGGTGATTGACCTCTTGTAATGCGATAAGATGGCATTAAGGAGGCTTCGTGTGCGAAGGTTGGTACATTGTGATAGGGTCACAGCGCGGAAGAGTGCGTAATGCGAAGCAGTGCTTAGGGAATGAAGTGCAGGGTAAGAGACGAACAGCAGAGGGAGCCAATATCGAGCCTAGCTCCAGTGGAAATAGTGAATAGGAAGCTAATTAAAAGTGTTTCCTCTTTGTGGACAGGCAATTAAATTGTTATAATTTAATTATTAGTTAGAAGCATTTGCGAGTTGAATTGAAACATATACATACCAACTGAAATTACTTAAGAGGAAGCCAGGCATACCAGGTGCCTGGCATGTCAAATGTGAAGTCAAATACCTTATCAATTGGAAGCCGACAAATCACATAATTAATATAAAAGAGCCTGGTTGTGTTACTCTGATGCCATCCCCGCTGCCTGATTCCTGAAATAATGAATTTTGAATTTTAACTCGAGGGCGGAGTTCTTTGCCTCGTTGCTGCAGACAGGGACGCGTCGACAAAGGACTCCCAGGGCTGTTTAGGCCACCCAGGATGCCCTGACGATTAAAAGGAAACACTTGAGTACAACTGAATTTATTAATACGTCACATGGTACATGGTACCGTCACGCCACTGGCCGTATCATCGTCTACCTTGCCGTCGTCCGGGGTCTCGGGCTCGAGTCCCGGTGTGGCTCCTAGTGGGAAAAGGCGGTTCTTGATCTGTGTTGTCCGGGTGGGCGCCAGACTAGCTCGTTTCTAGTCGTGAATTTGGGGTCGTGGATGTATGTGCCCCTGCGTGGCCCACTAGGGCCGGCGGCGGTGTTGCGTGAGATGATTTTAAATAAGAGACGTGGAGTTGAGGTGGCGGTGTCGTACCTTTTATTCAGAGGAGCGAGTCGTACACGATACAACACTCTACAGAGGTCCCCGGGGGGTTTTACTTGTTATTCCGTGGCGCCGTATTGTTTGTGTTCCGCGTTACGTGGCCTCGGATGCTGTTATTTCTCAGACGTCTCACTGGGTACGCAGGTAACGTAATTTCGTAACACAAAGGCGGGACACAAAATACACTGAATTAAGGGGGCGCGTACAGGTTACGTGGCACTCGTTACTCGGGTAACGTAAGTTAGCAATACAAAATACGGGATACAAAAATACACTGAATTAAGGGGGTGCGCACAAGTTACGTGGCACTCGTTACTCGGGTAACGTTGACGTCGTCTGGCCGACGACCACCCCAGAGCCCGACCTGCACCCGCCAGTATACGCTCCCGCTAACGGAACACACCCCTGGCCATGGCCCACCCGAGTCAGGCGACCCGAACAGCAATCAAAGACAAAGCCGCGGAAACCTGAGTAGACAAGAGAAGAACCGTACCCATTCCTCCTAAAACATTAAATTAGGATTTTAGCGACAATAAAATCTCTTCCAGACGCACCCGTTTGGAGTCTAGCGTAATGAGGTCACGCCTGGCGCGAGAGAGGCCGAGCCTCCCTCAGACGCCATGCCAGTTCGGCAGTTCAGCGCAGCTCATGGACCGGGGCGGACCTACGTCCCACGGAGAGGCAACATCCTTTGTCTACATTGAAAGTAACGTCCGGTAACTATAGCCACTAATTAACCAAACCCCTTTTATTACTTAACCTCTCCGTGAGTACCCGGTCCCTTTTTTCGGTCCTGGACCTAATTCGGCCGCATCAACTTAAGGACACCCCGCACCACACTTGGTCAACGGGGCTGCTCTTCAGCATACGGCACGGGCCGTCTCCCGCAACGTACAGAACTTTGTTTAAGGTCACGCGCACGGCGCTGACCACAAACCCGCAAGGGAACTTGGACAAACTTAATTGCGGTGCGTGTTTCACCACAGTGGGCACAACACCCGCGCCGAGACATTTGCATACGGGATTGGCCGTCTCCAATCGCCCGCCCCTTAATTCAGTGTATTTTTGTATCCCGTATTTTGTACTGCTAACTTACGTTACCCGAGTAACGAGTGCCACGTAACTTGTGCGCGCCCCCTTAATCCAGTGTATTTTTGTATCCCGTGTTTTGTATTGCTAACGTACGTTACCCGAATAACGAGTGCCACGTAACTTGTGCGCGCCCCCTTAATCCAGTGTATTTTTGTATCCCGTGTTTTGTATTGCTAACGTACGTTACCCGAGTAACGAGTGCCACGTAACCTGTACGCGCCCCCTTAATTCAGTGTATTTTGTGTCCCGCCTTTGTGTTACGAAATTACGTTACCTACGTACCCAGTGAGACGTCTGAGACATAACAGCATCCGAGGCCACGTAACGCGGAACACAAACAATAAGGCGCCACGGAATAACAAGTAAAAACCCCCCGGGGACCTCTGTAGAGTGTTGTATCGTGTACGACTCGCTCCTCTGAATAAAAGGTACGACACCACCACCTCAACTCCACGTCTCTTATTTAAAATCATCTCACGCAACACCGCCGCCGGCCCTAGTGGGCCACGCAGGGGCACATACATCCACGACCCCAAATTCACGACTAGAAACGAGCTAGTCTGGTGCCCACCCGGACAACACAGATCAAGAACCGCCTTTTCCCACTAGGAGCCACACCGGGACTCGAGCCCGAGACCCCGGACGACGGCATTTGGCGCCCGCTGCGTGGGGCAGAAAATAACGTGAAAAATTTTTTTTTTTCACTTCTGGACATTTTCGAAATAAATTCACCAACAGGCGACAGCGGAGACACGAAACGGCCATTTTGGACACAGGAAGGGTCGAAGGCCAGACAGACCGGCGCGACGAGGCGAGCGGACAAAGGACACTCCAACCACCCCCACCCCCGCATGTCATCACGGCGAGGCGAGCAACGGAGCGACGTCACCACCCCCACTCCGCGCGGACCGTTTTCGCCTCCTCTTTGTGCGGCTGTCCGGGCACCTACCCCCACCTCGTCACCCCGCTTCACGCTCTCCGCTTCGGGCAACCATCCCGATACCCCCACTCGGCGCGGACCGTTTTCCCCTCCTCTTTGTGCGGCTGTCCGGGCACCTGCCCGCCGCCGATCTCAAACCCGCGCGCTACAACACGCGCCCAGACTACGAACAGCCCATCACAGACGGCGAACTTGAACGTACAACATACAGCTCAACATGCAGGCACCACCTACAGACCTCGTGTGCACGCGTTGCCTATTACCAAGGGAAATAGACCTATTGACGGGATCACTGCCGTGGTACAGGACATGCCAATGCGCGAACACCCGGGACAACGTCACCGAACAGACCTGGGGCAAGCCCTGGAGCGAGACGTTACTCGGCGAGCCGCACACCCAATTACCGTGGTCATGGGCACCGCTTAAGACGGAGGCACAAGCTCACGTCACACTGGGAGGCATACTACCGACTATGGGCCTCACGAGTGCCCGGACCAATCTGGCACCCAAATACATCCCACCACCAAGCGCAATCACCGGACCAAACACGGGGATGCATACACGCAACCCGTGCTACACAGGGAAGTTAGCACTACCCGAGTTCAGCGGAATAGGGCACGAAGTACCCAGAGACTTCCTAACACACTGCGAGGTTAGACTGGCACGGTCCGGAATACCGACCGATGAATGGTCGGGGCGAGCGAGCGAACAGCTGAAGGGGACCGCCCGCCAATGGTGGAACATCTGGGGACGCTTCGGCATGCCCTGGGAGGAGTTTGCCACGTCATTCAACCGCCGATTTGACACGGAACACGCACTGGTCCAATGCACGACACAGTTCTATGGCGAACGCCAACGCGACGGCGAACCCGTCGAGCAGTTTCTGGCCAAGAAAATGCAACTGTTCAATCGAGTAGCACCCGGCGCCGCGCCAGCCACCGCGCTCGCAACCATTACCACCCTCCTACACAATGAACTGCAACCGTTCATGCGGTGTTACCGCGCAGAGGAAGTCGAGGATTACGTCCGACAAGCCATAGACACGGAACGGAACATCCGGGGACTGCGACACTACGACCCCCCGAACACCGACCGGGACCTGGCCAGACGCCCAATGGGTCAGAGAATAGCCAGCGTCCAGAACCGGGAAGCAGGGGGCTACCCACCCGACCGCCCGCGACGAGCCATCGAGGACGCACCACCACCTGGTAGGCCCGATGGGTCATCGACACAGCAGGAACCCCCACTACCGCGATGCCCGTTGGGCTGCCCCGCAGGTACCCGCCACTGGCATGTCGACTGCCCACGCCGGCAAACACCACCCTTCACCAACACGTCGGGAAACGCCCACCCGGGGGCACGGCGGTAAAACCCGCGCCTCCGAGTAACCCGAGCCAACCCACACCCGCCGCGGAAGCAGCCACACCGCAGATAAACCAGCTAGTCCGCCCTCGCGACGGCCTACTCCGTATCCCAGTGGAAGTCAACGGGCAACCCACGGCGGCCCTGGTAGACACGGGCGCGAGCCACGTGTTCGTGGCCCCCCACCTGGTACCCCCCGGCGCGCTGCAGCCCCACCAAGCCGAGTTACGGTTAGCAACCAGCACGCAACCGGGAGGACAGTGGGGCAAGCCGAACTCGAGGTACGCATTCGGGACGACGTCACCACGGTAACCGCCCTAGTGGTAGAGGACTTACACGAAGGGATAGTACTAGGCCAACCATGGTTAGCGAGACAAGATGCGGTGATCGAAATGAAACCCAGACGAGTTTACATTGGCACCCGCGAGCGGCTCACGGTGTACGCCATAGGCACTACCCCCGAGAGTCAGGGGGAGAAAGTAACCTTAGACCAGTTCCGCCACAACGTCCCCCACGAGTACCGAGCAGCAGTGGAACGCGTGTTGGCAGAAAGGCAGGACGTCTTCGCGGTAGCCGACCCACTGAAACGCACCACCATCACCGAACACCACATCCCGACCACCCACGACAACCCAGTACACGAGGCCCCGAGAGGCTACGGGTTCCGGGAGCAGAGGGCCATCCGGGAGCAAGTGGCGGACATGCTTCGCGACGGGGTAGTCGAGCCGTCCAACAGTCATTACAATGCTTGCGTCGTATTAGCCCCAAAGAAAGACGGTTCGCTACGCTTCTGCGTCGATTTTCGGCCGCTAAACGCGATCACGATTAGCTCACCCCCACCTCAAATCAGCGTCGACGCCGCCGTAGCCGGACTCGGCCGCGCGAAAGTCTTCAGTACGCTCGACCTGAAGGCTGGGTACTGGCAAGTGCCCATACGGGCGGAAGACAGGGGGAAAACCGCGTTCACGATACCAGACGGGCGGAAGTTTCAATTTCGCGCCATGCCTTTTGGGCTAAAGTGCGCACCGGCCACGTTCCAGGGAATGATGACCCGAGTGTTGGAGGGGTACCTGGGCCGGTTTGCGATCGCGTACCTCGACGACGTGATCGTCTTCTCCGAGACGTGGGAGGACCACGCCAGACACCTGGCGCTGGTCCTAGAACGCTTGGCCACACACCATCTCACGGCCGCACACCACAAGTGTCATATCGGGACCCAGGAGGTCGAATTCCTGGGCCACCTAGTAAGCGCGGCTGGCAACCGACCCCAACCCGTTCACTTGCGCAAGATCGCTGAAGCGGCACCACCGTGGACGAGGAGGCAAATCCAACGGTTTATCGGCCTGGTGAACTGGCTCAGGGGGTACATCCCCGACTTCTCCCGTACCATCGCACCACTGACCGACCTCCTGTCACCACGGGCACGGTACCATTGGGGCGAACCCGCGCAACGCGCCTTCGAAGAAATAAAAGCCGCCTTCACTCGCTGTCACACCCTCACACGAGTAGACCCCGGACGCCGCCTCTACCTTCAGACCGACGCCAGCGCACTCGGTGTGGGCGCGGTGCTTTTTCACACAGACCCGAACGGGGTCCGCGAGGTCATCGACTACGCTAGCGCGAAGCTCGGACCGGCCGAACGCCGGTATCACAGCAACGAGCAAGAGTGCCTAGCCGTAGTCTGGGCCATGAAAAAGTACCGGCCCCACCTGGAGGGGAAGTGCTTCACACTGAGGACGGACAACAGCTGCCTCACCTGGCTGCGTACGATGCAGGGGCGGAAAGGCAAACTCATACGATGGGCGCTATTCCTCCAGTCGTTCGACTTCGACGTCGAGCACGTTCCCGGCACGGAGAACCAGCTCCCCGACTTACTGTCGCGGGAACCCGACGACCGAACAGAGCTGATGGACGAGGACGACTGGGAGGAGATTCTACCCCCGGACACACCACACGGACACGCATCGCACGACTCGGCATGCGCGCGAATCACGGCCGACGCGGACGGGGACGAAGACCCACCCAACACCGTGGCCGACGTCCAGGACCGGGTACGTCGAGCACAGGAAACGTCAATAGACGCGGCAAGACGCCGCCAGCAAGCGACCGCCGGACACGAGGCGTGGCGCGTGCAAGACGGCCTGATTCAGACTCACACACCCGGACACCAGGAAGACTGGAGGACCTACGTCCCGACGGAAGCCCGAGAAGCGGTTTTTCGGTTCTTCCACGACCACGACCTCGCTGGACACCCGGGGACCGATCAGACACGACGAGAAGTCACCCGGCACTACCACTGGCCCCGCGTCACGTACGACGTACGTACGTACGTGCGCGAATGCGAGGTCTGTCAGGCGAGGAAAGCGAGGCGGCGTGACGGCGAGGAGCAACAGCGACCCAGGGAACCCACCACCGCCTTCCAAACGATAGCCTTAGACGTAATGGGCCCCTACCCCCGCACGCCGCGCGGCAAACGCTTCCTCCTCGTCGTGACGGACCTCTTCACGCGGTGGACGGAGGCGTATCCATGCGGGAACGTGCGCACACCTACCATCATCAGCCTGCTGACCAGGGAATTCCTGTCCCGTTGGGGATACCCCCAGTCGGTGTTGACGGACAACGCCAGTCAGTTCCTGGGGCGACATTGGAAGGGCTGGTGCGACGAACACCAGATCGAGCACCACACGACGCCCGCCTACCACCCGAGAGCGAACCCGACAGAGCGCCGGAACCAGGAACTGAAGGCACAGCTCCGGATCCGGCTGGGGGCAGACCACACGCAGTGGGACCTGCACGTGGCTGACGCCCTCTTCTGTGTACGACGCCGCACCAACGCCGCAACCGGCCGCACACAGGCCGAAATGATACAGGGCCACAACCTGCCCTTACCGGGAGAATGGGCCACACACGGCACTCCACACCCCGACGAGACGACGGAGGAACGCGACCAACGACAGGTGACTCTGCACGACGAGGCAAGACGTAGGCAGGAGAGGTACGCCAACCGGATCACCCCAATCACAGATCATCCTCCACCCGCCGTGCAGGTCGGCGATCAGGTGTTCGCGCGACTACACCCACTTTCAGCCGCACCCCGCAACTATTGCGCGGGCCTGGCCCCGCGCTGGGGCGGGCCATACACAGTACGGCGACGACTAGGCAGGAGGACGTACTTAGTCCGCACGGAGGGACGGCGCCTGAAAAAGGTGCACAGGGACGACATCCGGCTCACCGCCCTGCCTGGGGAGAGGAACCCAGACGGGGACGCAGGACCCCCCACTCCGGACGACAACGGACGCCGTACGCCGGAGAGCGACACCGTCCAGGAAGAGGACAACTCGCCGGAAGCGACCCCCGCTAGGAGCCGACCCGAACCGCGCCCATACCGCACCCTAGTGTTCACGAACACCACGTCCAACAGGCCCCGCGACGAACTTGCATACACGCCCGGGACATCACCCGCAGAGGCCGCGTCAGACGACGAGGCGAGGCCACGACCATGGCGGTGGCGGCGCCCGCCCACGTACCTCGACGATTATGCCCTTAGCATGGCCACGGGGGACACCGGGGGCGACCCCGCCCACGACGTGCCAGACGAACCAGAAGAGGTCCACGAGAACGCACCGGAGACGGCAGTGGTACCCTGGGAGGGAAGCGGGGTGTACGAGAGCCCCCCACCGCAATGCTACCCACGGGGCGATGAAGCAGAGGCCGTGGAGATCGCCGAGCTGTCGCACAGCATAGGTCAATCCGATGCGGGCAACGACGACGGGCCAACGCCGATCGTCACGCAACCCGGAGAGACCGACCCGGAGATCGCCGCCTCAGCATCAGCCGCCATACCCGAACGGGAACGGACTCCGTACCAGTCCACGAACTGTCAACCGCCGCCGAAGGAGGACCTCCGCGGACCGGGACATCGACTGGGGACAAGCGAACCCGCCAGCGAGCCCGCAGAACGACCCCGACGGGCCCACAGACCTCCAGTTCGCCTGGCCGACTTCGACCTGGGAACAGGGCGCAGGGCCTGTCAGCCACAAGGCTACCTCGACGAGTCAACCCCCGGATGTTCGGCGTGGGACGACCCGGGACAGGTGCTCGGGCCCTACCAACTGCGGCCACCGCGAGCACCACCCGGGTGGAGCTGTTGCCGGAGCTAGGAGGCGCCACGACGCCGCCCCCGGCACGCCTGCCACGACGGCAACTGGGGCGGCGCGCACGTTGGCCCAGTCGGCCACGTTCACCAGGTCCAGTGCGCTGACCCTATCAGCCGCTGACCCCGCCCAGGCGCCACGACGCCGCCCCCGGCACGCCTGCCACGACGGCAACCGGGGCGGCGCGCACGTTGGCCCAGTCGGCCACGTTCACCAGGTCCAGTGCGCTGACCCTATCAGCCGCTGACCCCGCCCAGGCGCCACGACGCCGCCCCCGGCACGCCTGCCACGACGGCAACCGGGGCGGCGCGCACGTTGGCCCAGTCGGCCACGTTCAACAGGTCCAGTGCGCTGACCCTATCAGCCGCTGACCCCGCCCAGACGCCACGACGCCGCCCCCGGCACGCCTGCCACGACGGCAACCGGGGCGGCGCGCACGTTGGCCCAGTCGGCCACGTTCACCAGGTCCAGTGCGCTGACCCTATCAGCCGCTGACCCCACCCAGACGCCACGACGCCGCCCCCGGCACGCCTGCCACGACGGCAACCGGGGCGGCGCGCACGTTGGCCCAGTCGGCCTTGATCACCAGGTCCAGTACGCGGAGCCAACCAGCTGCTGAGCCGCGAACCACGCCGGGATGGAGCGGCCGGAGCTAGGGGTGGCCCCATGTTAGCGGGACCATAAGCGGCGCAAGGTCGGGCTTCACAGGGGGGGGGGCGTTTGACGTCGTCTGGCCGACGACCACCCCAGAGCCCGACCTGCACCCGCCAGTATACGCTCCCGCTAACGGAACACACCCCTGGCAATGGCCCACCCGAGTCAGGCGACCCGAACAGCAATCAAAGACAAAGCCGCGGAAACCTGAGTAGACAAGAGAAGAACCGTACCCATTCCTCCTAAAACATTAAATTAGGATTTTAGCGACAATAAAATCTCTTCCAGACGCACCCGTTTGGAGTCTAGCGTAATGAGGTCACGCCTGGCGCGAGAGAGGCCGAGCCTCCCTCAGACGCCATGCCAGTTCGGCAGTTCAGCGCAGCTCATGGACCGGGGCGGACCTACGTCCCACGGAGAGGCAACATCCTTTGTCTACATTGAAAGTAACGTCCGGTAACTATAGCCACTAATTAACCAAACCCCTTTTATTACTTAACCTCTCCGTGAGTACCCGGTCCCTTTTTTCGGTCCCGGACCTAATCCGGCCGCATCAACTTAAGGACACCCCGCACCACACTTGGTCAACGGGGCTGCTCTTCAGCATACGGCACGGGCCGTCTCCCGCAACGTGCAGAACTTTGTTTAAGGTCACGCGCACGGCGCTGACCACAAACCCGCAAGGGAACTTGGACAAACTTAATTGCGGTGCGTGTTTCACCACAGTGGGCACAACACCCGCGCCGAGACATTTGCATACGGGATTGGCCGTCTCCAATCGCCCGCCCCTTAATTCAGTGTATTTTTGTATCCCGTATTTTGTACTGCTAACTTACGTTACCCGAGTAACGAGTGCCACGTAACTTGTGCGCGCCCCCTTAATCCAGTGTATTTTTGTATCCCGTGTTTTGTATTGCTAACGTACGTTACCCGAATAACGAGTGCCACGTAACTTGTGCGCACCACCTTAATTCAGTGTATTTTTGTATCCCGTATTTTGTATTGCTAACTTACGTTACCCGAGTAACGAGTGCCACGTAACCTGTACGCGCCCCCTTAATTCAGTGTATTTTGTGTCCCGCCTTTGTGTTACGAAATTACGTTACCTACGTACCCAGTGAGACGTCTGAGACATAACAGCATCCGAGGCCACGTAACGCGGAACACAAACAATAAGGCGCCACGGAATAACAAGTAAAAACCCCCCGGGGACCTCTGTAGAGTGTTGTATCGTGTACGACTCGCTCCTCTGAATAAAAGGTACGACACCACCACCTCAACTCCACGTCTCTTATTTAAAATCATCTCACGCAACACCGCCGCCGGCCCTAGTGGGCCACGCAGGGGCACATACATCCACGACCCCAAATTCACGACTAGAAACGAGCTAGTCTGGCGCCCACCCGGACAACACAGATCAAGAACCGCCTTTTCCCACTAGGAGCCACACCGGGACTCGAGCCCGAGACCCCGGACGACGGCAACGTAAGTTAGCAATACAAAACACGGGATACAAAAATACACTGGATTAAAGGGCGGGCGATTGGAGACGGCCAATCCCGTATGCAAATGTCTCGGCGCGGGTGTTGTGCCCACTGTGGTGAAACACGCACCGCAATTAAGTTTGTCCAAGTTCCCTTACGGGTTTGTGGTCAGCGCCGTGCGCGTGACCTTAAACAAAGTTCTGTACGTTGCGGGAGACGGCCCGTGCCGTATGCTGAAGAGCAGCCCCGCTGACCAAGTGTGGTGCGGGGTGTCCTTAAGTTGATGCGGCCGGATTAGGTCCGGGACCGAAAAAAGAGGGACCGGGTACTCACGGAGAGGTTAAGTAATAAAAGGGGTTTGGTTAATTAGTGACTATATTTACCGGACGTTACTTTCAATGTAGACAAAGGATGTTGCCTCTCCGTGGGACGTAGGTCCGCCCCGGCCCGTGAGCTGCGTTGAACTGCCGAACTGGCATGGCGTCCGAGGGAGGCTCGGCCTCTCTCGCGCCAGGCGTGACCTCATTACGCTAGACTCCAAACGGGTGTCTCTGGAAGAGATTTTATTGTCGCTAAAATCCTCATTTAATGTTTCAGGAGGAATGGGTACGGTTCTTCTCTTGCCTACTCAGGTTTCCGCGGCTTTGTCTTTAATTGCTGTTCGGGTCGCCTGACTCGGGTGGGCCATGGCCAGGGGTGTGTTCCGTTAGCGGGAGCGTATACTGGCGGGTGCAGGTCGGGCTCTGGGGTGGTCGTCGGCCAGACGACGTCAACCTTTTAATCTCCGCACACGCAGCCCTCGAATGGTGGCACTGATTGTCTTGCGGAAAGTAGCGAAATACCCAACAAGGGGTGCAGGCTATCCTGAAACTACTAGTAGGTACGAAAGATGGTAACACGTGGCCTGTCGGGATACTAATGTTAAGAATTCGCCGAACGGCGGTGAGATTGAACACACAATACAAAAATGGCTGAATACATACAGGCTACCCTAAAGAATCATGATATCACAAAATTACACGTGGCGGACATTTCCGCACTTAACACGCCCCTGGCATCGGCGAACAAAGTACGCAGCTGATGACCAACACTAACACTAGAATTACTATTGCACAACTAAAGTCCAATGTGGAGGTGTCTTGAGATTAACAGGGTGAATAAACTGAAGAATTATAGTTCCGGATGGGCTGAGAATATTTACCATAGTTCCTTTCTTGCTGTGACGCATCGATTCGGAGCAGATGAATTGTCACTAAACTGGTACATCGCGGTTTCGGCGCGAAACGGCTGGCTGCCCGCGCGCAGGACTTCGACCCTGATGAGTCCACGATCACGACTGCCTCAGCTCCCTGGCAACCCAGCCGGGGAGGGCTCGACCTCCCGCGGAAAGTTACGGAGCGCGGGAAGATTGTGACAGCCAGCGTTGTAACATAAAAGCACCTGTATCAACATGGATTAATTAGTTAGAGTTTTTAAGGAAATAAAAAGTTTTAGTTTTTCTCTGAAATAAAATTACATGTGCACTATGTTTTCCTAACTCACCCTACATGGCACACGCGGGTGTGTTCGTTGCACACGTCCTAGTCAAGTGTTGAGGACACACAATGGCCTGTGCGACCAGAGGGAGCACTGACAGGTGGCGTCAGTTCTATACCGATGTTCAAGAGATCAATTTATAAAATTATCGTGTATTTACCTGGACGACACCCAATAAGCGAGGCTATGACAACTTATACAAGCCTATTCGTCCAAAAGGGTAATTAGGGTGTGGGGGTGCTCTTCTCATATATGCAGCACTTATAGGATGCCAGTGTGTACATTTGGTGTGACGCTTTCCCTGCTGCCTGATTCCTGAATTAATGAATTTAGAATGTGAAATTTTAACTCGAAGGCGGGGTTCTTTGCCTCGTGGCTGCAGGCAGGGACGCGTCGACAAACGACCCCCCGGGCTGTTTAGGCCACCCAGGATGCCGTCCTCGAACAGCTCCTGGTACTCCTGTGGAACCTCATTGCGGATTTCCGCGAGTCTGATAGGTGTGTGGGAGACTTGGGGTTGTGGGCGGCCGACGCAGTACACCGTTCTACGGCCCTGCCTCCCCACATGTAGCTTACCCTCACTGACGTCGATACTCGCCTCCTCCTGGATCAGCCATGGAAGGCCTAAGATCAGGTCGTCCCGTAAGTTCCGCATCACTAGACAGGTGGTCCGACTGCACTGGTCACGTATCTCGATGTTTACCTGGGCGCGCCCAGACATGGGCGCGCTGGCTCCCTCCATTGCTAGCAGGACTTCCTCCCGCTCCGGCTGACAGCTCCCCTCCTCCACCAGGTGAGCTGCGACGTACGAATGGGTAGCCGCCGTGTCCACTAAGGCGTGGATGGGTCGCCCATTCAGGCAGACAGGCACCCGCAGAAGTGCAGTCCCGTCGCTGCCCAGCCTGCCCAGGCTGGCTGGCTCTGCCTCGCGCGCCGCTGGCGCCGCTGCCGCCGCTGATGAGACCTGGACGTCGCCAGGTGACGTGGTGTGTGGGGCAGTGGCCCTTGATGGGTTTTTGCTGCTGCGCGGGGTGTCTGCCACAGCCATCTGCGCCATGTTGGTTGGCGGGGACAGTGGTGCTGTCGGTGGTGTATTGGCCGCTGGTACTGTTGTCCGCACGCTGCTCCTCGTCGGGGACCTGGGGCGTGTTAGGGGTGGGTCGCTCCGGCCCCAGTCACGTTTGGTAGGCACCGTGTTGTCCCCCTGGTGGTCCGCCGGGCGAAGGTCCCGGGGACAGTGGCCGGCTGTGTCACTGTCCCCTACTAGGACTTTCCCGGACTGCATCCCTCCCGCTCCATCTTGGCCCACACAGCGGCACGAGTGGGGCACTCCGCATGCAAATGGTGTTCTGTGCTGCGGCAGTACTGGCAGTGAGGTGGTCGGCCTCCTCGCGGTTCTCTGTCCGCTCGTGGTTCGTCCCACCGGGCTGCTGTCCCTGGTCTAGGTGCCGTCGGCATCCGCGCACTGCGGCTGCTGGTCGGTGTCTGAAATGGGACTACTGCCAAAGCGTCCTCCGGTGCTACTACGTTCGCCGCTCGTGGTTCGCGGCGGGTCCTCTGATGTCCGCTTCCGAGTCTACTCGCCTGTACATCTGCTTCCACCTCACGCACCCTTTCCACGAATTCCGATAAGTTCAGTCCCGTGGCACCTCGCATAAATGGCCTCAAGTCCGCCAATAAGAGTTCACATATCACTGGCATAATAACACTAGTAGAGCCCTCTGGATCCAGGCGGTGGTACAGGCGCACCTTCTTATGAATGAAAGCTTCGACGCCCTCGCCCTCGGCCTGCCTCTCACTGTACAACATCTGTTGACAACTGACTCGGGCTGACTGCCCGTCAAAACGTCTCTCAAACAATTTTACGAACTCCTCCCACTCTACCACATAGCTTCCCGTGTCCGTCCACCACGTACGCGCCCTGCCTCGTAGCTGTCCACAGACTTTGTCCACCCAGTTGTCCTTTGACACGTGACGCAGCCTGGCTTTGCACACCCTGACGAATGCCCTAGGATTCTCATGTGGTTCTCCGGCAAACTCTGGTAACGATGTCGAGTCCTGTACAAGGCGCATGGCAACTGGCAGTTGTCCGTAGTTGTCCGTAGTTGTCCGCACGCGTCACACTGTCCCCGGCGCTGCCCGCGAACTGTCCGTGAATCGCCTCGGGAGCCTCTCCCTTCACCGCCGTGCCCCATGGACACCGACACGTCTCCTCTGTCTCCCCTCTCATGTCACTCGTCACTGGATACGTTAAGTCACACCACGCACAAGTGTTTCCCGTGTTCCCTGCCGCCGATAACATGTTCTCCTTTTCGCGGTTGTTATCTCCGTGTTCCAGGCTCGCCTGATACTTTCCCTCCCGGCTGAAGTTACGCGGTATCTCCGCCGCCTTATCGCTCAACCGATCTCGGCGTGAGACGCGCCGTAATACAAGCCGACTCGTTATCTTGCGCTCCGCGCCGCTCTGTCGCGCCGCTCCGTCGCGCCGACTTCCTCTGCACCTGCGCGCCTTCCTTCCCGTCCCGTGGCGTACGTGACCTGCACTTTCACTGTCTTTACCGGATTTTCCCAAATTTGAAAAAATTTGAAAATTTGAAAATTTTGAACATTTGAAAATTTAAAAAGTTTGAAAGTTTGAAAATGTTTGATAGGCCACCAAGTTGGGCGACACTTGTCGTCGCCTGGCCGACTAGCCCCTGAATGATAGTATTTTGCCGGCTACTCAGTGTTCGGTAGAGAGGGGTTCGGGCCGCGTGGCCAAGGGACTTAGTCACCAGGATAGCAATTGACACACTCAAAGACAGTTTCCAGGTTCTTTATATACGGTAAATCAAACCCTTTACAAGGGGCTGCCGCGTTCCTGCCTGTGACTGATCCTGTAGGGCGAAGCCCGGTTCCACGCACTGTTACTGTATGGGAAAAATATGTGATGTCCCGTTCGTGACGAGCAATACCCGCGTCGCTAAGACTTGAACTCTATATGACTCGCCCCCTAAGCTGAGCGACTGACTAGACAACTCGGTGCCCGGGAGGGCCCGTAAATTACCGTGCAAACGATGGCGAAAATCCAGTCCGCAAATAGAACTCCGCGACTCGTAAACCACCAGAGAAAACACGCACGCGAGAGAAGTGACTGACTGCACGCCGCGACTAAATGACTTGGTGACACACTCGCCTAAATGACAACACGACTGAAAGGTAGGAATTACTTCCTCTCGGCAAGGCCTGAACTCCAGCGAGACACCGCGCCCGTTCTCACCGTCTTGGAGCGATGCCGCAGACCAGTGGCGGACCTAGACTCTGCGGGGCCCTGGACAATTTATTTCAGCGGGGCCCTTGTATCTCGGCTGGGGGGGGGGGGGGTCTTATCAGACTGGAGTATGGAATACCACTAGGGAAAGGGGGATTTGTGGTCACTCTCCCGGAAAATTAGAAAATTAAACTTAATTTTGTTTTCAATTTTTTTCCGTTTGGAACTGCCAGAATCATATTTCCTACCAAAGTCACGATCACGAGAGGTCATTGTAAATTAATCTGACAAACTAACAAATAAAAATTTCAGCCTTTATTATGAAATTGTCTAATTAAAAATAACTAGCCCTATTAATAAATATCATTGAAAGTAGTTACAACAAAATAACAGGACGAACGATTAGAGATTCAAAATGTGCACGGCATGATACATGACTTAATATTTCCACTGATCTGGCGACACTGAAATAACAATACTCGGTCTGTAACACGTACGTTCACACCCCCTCCACTTTTGAATATCGTAAAAGGGAAGGGAAGGCTAATTATCAGCCGCTGACTACAGTAACGTAAATTGAGAAGGTTGAGAGGAAGTTTAGGGTAGATATACATAGCGACCTATACTTTCAATTCCTTTTATAATATATAATAATAATGGTAATATAAACATAAAACAAAAAAAGTACAACTGTATGTACTTATCACCGCCCTTCCCCAGAGATATATCAGAGGAAAACGACACTCAGGGCAAAGCCTTGTTGTCGCGGTATCTGTGATAACTGTAACCTGAAGCAAACACTAATCAGCATCGCCGGCTGGCAAGTGTCAGGTAATGTGAACCACATATTGCCAACCCGATTATCTGACACTCGTCCCCTGCATGTTGCGGGTAATGCATATAAAAGAGGTTCTAATAAACATTAGGGGTGTACACCTTACATGACAGGTGCTAGGGTGAGGGCAGACGCGGGGCCCCACTAGGCGCGGGCCCCTGGGTGATTGCCCGGTTCGCCCGGCCCTGGATCCGCCCCTGCCGCAGACACGTCCGCTGTCTCCAGCGCCCAGCTGCCGACTGACTCCCTCCCCGCCTCGCGCGACCCAGCGCCCGCGTCCCACCCCTCGTCGGGAGCCCGCGGAACACGCTGATTGGTCACAGGCGGAAGCCACGGCTTTGGCGCCCGGTGAACACGTGAGAACTTATTCTACATAACATTTCGTACAATATAATAAACTATTTACAATAAAGAAAACACGACCCTTCAAATAATAAAATACACAAGTTACAATAAGTAATGTTAAAAAATATATACAACTATTCGTCCCGTCCGGTTATTAAGTATTTAATTTTATTTTTTTTTATTTTTTTTATTTTATTAAGTATTTAATTGTAGGGCTCACATTTTCAGTTTTTAAATTGAACAAGTACTAATAAAAAATTTCAAAACATTTCATACAAATAAGTATTACCGATTTGTAAACCATAAGTATACTATCGACTAGGTCACTAGCTATAGCCTTATCCTACTATTACTGAACTGGTTAGAACTACATTGAGCAATTTTTTAAAACATAAATTTATATTACTTTTAATCCCAAAACCACTTATTAAAATCGATTATAAAAATGAATTATAATGCCTTCTATATTTTGCCTAATTCTATGGTATCTTTCGTGGTTCTATTTCCTTCGACTCTTGTTGACCAAAACCGATTTCTGTAAAACTCAAGATGATTCGTTTTTATACAGTGGTAAATTTTGATAGCAAAGATCGCAAATGTACATATTGCAAGATGCTTATTTCGACGGTAACGACACGATTAGTAGTATCGGAAATGGTGAGTTACTAATATTATTGCTGTATCATAGACCATGTTACTATCATATTGCAATAAACAAATAGTAAAAGATATTTTTTTTAAGGCTGGCTTTTGTCCATAGTATCAAACACTAAATTATTATGAATTATGTATGCTAGGAAAATCATTCCTTCACTTTTGTATGCCCAATAAACATCTTACTATTATGTTTTCGAATTAAATTTTTGTATAATAAGTTATTTAACCATTTTTTTTTATCAAAGTACTTGACCACTAATTTCTTAAAACTCAAAAATATGCAAATTCCTTCTGCAGAAAAATCACTTTTGCAATTCAACACTTCAACAAACAGAATGCTAAAAATTTGAATAAATCCATTAAAAACTAGTAAAAAATAAATGTTTCTTTACTGTGACCTACCTACACTGAAGCATAAATCTCCTTAAAACGTGTGAATGTTAACTAAAATTCAACTAATTTCTCACACAAATGCCATAACTGAAACTAAAATGGAACATCTATGTTAATGATAAATGAAGGCTAGGTAAAATATTAAATAATTACTCACAAATTATGAACCCACCAGTCAGTGATCACTTTCGGTTCAACATACATGATTTACTTAATCCATACGTCTTAAGGATTTTGAATTTTTAACTTACAAACAGCCTATTTAACTGAAGCCGCATTCTCAGTAGAGTTAGCTTTTAATTGTAGGAGTAAAATTAAAAACGAATTGCAATCTCACACTTGATCCATTAATAATACAGACAGCTCGTTGTTTCAAGATAGCGCCAAAGTTGTGCAAACGTGTCCGCATGAAACTAGCATTATTTTAATGGGTGAAGTGTACGTTTTATCAAACCAAATTAATTGTGGCTTATAATTATGTGGTTTCAGTCCCACATTTATAGATTTTAACACCAAAGTAAATTATTTTTTACATGGTATGTGGAGTTTTTCTATTTTATTAAGTCACAACTGTGTTGTATATACATGTCAGCAATTATTGCCTGAATAGCCGTTTTTCTTGCATAACTTTTATAAAGTAGAAGTTTTTTATTCCAGAGGCACTGTTGCCATCAGGGGCGCAACAACTAAATTTCCGAAAAGGGGGGGGGGGGGGGGGGGGGCAATATACCTTTTTTTTTTATAAAGAATCATCGGTTCTCCCCCGGGAAAATTTGTTTTTCAAGGTGGAAAATGGTGCTATTTAAGCAGTTTTATTATCTAAAAATTGATTACACAGCACTTTCTTTGCCCCCACTTCAAGGTTTCAAAAGGGGGGGGGGGATACCCTTGCCCCCCTCCCCTGTTGTTGCACCCCTGGTTGCCATTGATATTAATTCTATAAAAAAAATGTAATAGCATCATTCCACTTAAAAAATGTATTTAGTAGGCATCATTCTGACAGCTAACCTTGTGCAATTACTACAGACTAACAAATGAAAAATCATTTTAAAATTGAAAAGGTCATCTTCACTTTTCAACATGTTTAAACTAGCATGATGACATTACAGAATTGAACCAACTTGATGCCAAAAGCCAATATGAAATCAACTTTCTGTCATTCAATTAAAGTTCATCAAGCATGTCCCCAAGATACGATTTTCTCGTAATTCGCTAATAAATTCCAGTTTAGAGATTAAAATCGCCCCATGAGAACCTTTCAATACTTTTGGTGGTCCGTACAAAATGAAAATTGTAGGTCTCCAATGGTGTTGCGTACACAGCGTGTTTGGGGGGGGGGGGGGGGGGAGGAGGGGAAAGGATAGTTTTCTAAAATATCCATCTTCCCACAAAAAAGAATGAAATAATAAGACATGTTACTTGGAATTTAATTCAAAACATTATTTTCTTCATATTCAGCTTTTCTATTCTTTTCAGCCATTGCCTAAAGCTCCTTGTATATTTTCCTCATTTTAAAGAGTTTTTTTTGTGGTTTACCTTTTTACTTTCCATTATTATTTTCTCTCATTTATTTAACATCAGTCATTAGAGAAATAAAGAATTTTTTTTTGCAATCACTATTCTCAGTTCTGGAGGTGTAGCATCATATTTAAAAATAGTTATTTAAAAAAAAGAGACGGTGCCATGGTAATACCTGGCCTCATTACAAAGGATGCAGTTGGTTTTTCATGGCTTTTCGAAATCACTGCAGGCAATGCTGGGACGGCTCTTTACTACAGGCCAAGGCCAATTTCTTTACCAAGATCCTTGTTCAGTTTAGAATTCTGTCATCACCTCTAATGACCTTGCCATTGTAAGACATTCAATCCAGATACAAAACAATTCAAACAATGTGTGGCTGGGAGTTTTCCACTCAAGAAACTTGTCACACTCCAGACCTCCGGCTAGCTCAACATTTTGTCCAGAGTGCACATTCATGAACACTTGCAGAAATTAGCTGGACGCTGAAAAATATTTAAGTTCCAAAATAAAAATTACTGTCTATGATTGTTGAAATAAAGTCTCTTGGACACCAACTGATTTGAACCAATTTTTTATTTATTCAGTACGAAAATTCACCAGTCATCATGGCCACCATTTTCTGACCTCGAGAACAAATACATGTCGAAAATACAAATGTCACACAAAACATCTTTGCTGACTCCGCAACACAAATATACTGTTAGTAGGTACCATAAAATGAATATCAAAGACCAGGGACGTTGGAACGTTTTCATGAGTGGGGGGGGGGGGGGGAGGGGGGGGCGAAAAGATGTATCACACACCTAGAGCGGGGGGTCCGGAAAAATGTGGAATTTTAGATGCAAAATTGTGCTATTTCATGAGTTTCCGAACCAAATTATTAAATATACCATTCCAAGAATTTGATGACGTAGTATGTATTAAATACTACTCTGACAGTAGATGTAGTACAATTTAAATAAAATACCATCTAGGAATTTGCAATCATTTTACAGTATATTGACAATCATAAATATGATTTTCTAATCAATGTGATCATCAATGCAAAGTTTGTAACTACTGGTTGAAAAAAATACTACTTGGACCAAACATTTATTCTGGGAAAAGAAAGGGGGCAAAATGCTATTCTCGCCCCCCCATGCATAACAGCACGGGGGCAACTTGCCCCGGCTGCCCCCACTGTCAAAGACTGTTCACAAGTAAATCCGGTGGTTGCTTGCAACTTACGGTACAAGCCGAAGGACTCGGTCCTTGGAACAATGGCGAAATTACCCACTCATTGCTTTGGCCTCTCACGACAATTGTGGTCTCACGAATTCTAATCAAAAGTTCCAAAAGACGAAAAAAGGTTAATTATTAAATGGTAGTGCCCTAATCACAGCTGCGAAATTCTTTAATGAATTCACATTAATCAATTCACATTATTTGTGAGCCACCGCTCGACACGCGAGCTCTCGGTACCTCGTACAAACGCTGACTGCCTACATGGTTGCCTTTCTTGCTGAGGAAGAACAAAGGGCCTTCATGTGACATACTTCCTGACCAATCACAAAATTATACAGAAGAATATCAGCCAATCATAGTGCACGGTAACAGCACTTCCACAAAAATCCGGAGTATTTCTCACGCTTAAAGAACTCTTTCTCTCTCTCTCTCTATATATTATGTAACTGACAAACTATTGCATCTGCTCGTTTTCAGAACAAAGGACCATGGCAAACAAAAAAAATATAATAAAAAATTAATAGAACATGCATTTACGAATAAAATAACAAGCAATACTTAAAAAATTATGTGAAAGCATATAAAAACGTAACTTCACAAATAAAGGTCAAAAATAAATTTTCAGGGGCTTATGCACCACAAAGCAAGAGAATCATCAGAAACACTTAAAAAGCATGAAACAATGTAAATTATGATCAGAAAACATGCTGCCAAGGAATAAATAGCTATTATTTAAATGATATCAAACCTAACCATTTAACTACTTTTGATGAACAACATAATAAATCATAAATGTAAGGAGGACTGTAGTCTGGATTGCTACAAGCTTTGAATACAATATGCTAAAACACTTTTGAACAAAGCATATTTATTACTGTGCTTATAATTAATAACAGGGCCGCAACTAGAGTCTCTGGCACCCGGGGCATGAATGGATTTATGCGCCCCCCCCCCACCCCCCTCTTCTTTTTTGCACATACCACACCAATAAAGCGGGGGGTTCGGGGGCCCTCCCACGGAAAAATGGTGCTATTTAAGCATTTTCCATACCTACATGTAACAGTTTCTGTGCTACTGTACTTTCCATGCATGAACCCACTATGTCCATAAAGTAGTCCGTATAATCACTAGACTAGTTCATTAAATATGTTGAGACGTTATATTGTAAATCAGATTAGACATTCCTGGCATGCAAGTTAAAAAACTTTTTACCAGTTACCAGTTGTAGTAGGAATTACAATGGAAGCGATTTCGGCGCCCCCAAAGCTTTGCGCCCGGGGCGTATGCCCCGCTTGCTCCCCCCTAGTTGCGGCCCTGATTAACAAGCAACATTATTTTCATTTTTCAAGATTTAAAATATAGAGACTTTCGGTTTTACAAAAAAAGAATTTCGATTTACTTTATTCATAAGAATTTTAAATTTTTTATTGTTAATAAAAGTCAAAGTTTTATTCTGGAAGGATACACAGTGGATGGCTTTCAACAATCAGATTGTTTATTAGGCATGTGACAAGAGGAACTTACACACAAGAAAGCCATAATTTGTCTTGTGCAATGATGTCATTGAAGTTAAACTCATTTATCAGTAATTTCCTCTCTCTCTTGACAAAAAGTTAAAGTTAATCAAAATTGTGTAAAATAAACTCGTAAATTCACGATTGGTATTTTGGTTTGTTTCTGTTTTGATGCAGCAAGTGTTCACTCATTTTAATCTTGTTGCAAGTAATGGGATTCTTAGAAAACTTTTAATGTATTGAAAGAATACGATCATTGCACCACTGGCATGTAACAACACCATGATGCAGCTCTATCCTGAAAGCCAGGACTGAAACAACTTCATGTAACATTAATGTAAAAATTGCACCTATTGATTTCAATTATATCAAAAATAATATAGTAGCTATAGTTTCCTATAAAACAAAAACAATTATTACATTATATAACAGTCCTGCTTTTCTTATTAAGTTTCAGACATTTTAAATAGAATTTGTAGGCGCCAGACGTGTGGTGTAGGCCTGGGTGGTTCGCGAGTCCACCGAGATTTATTTCCCTGTATTTGCGTACCTAGACAACAGAATCGCTGGGGATATTTATTCATAAAGGCACAGAACAGTGAGTAATGATCGGCGAACATTAGTGTTTGCTGCCGGATCTACCATCTAAAGAAACTGTAATAAGTTAGTTATTATGGAGAATAAAAGTTATACAGTACTTTGTCTAAGCTATATAATACATTACAACAATGGCCATTTTCTCGTAAATCGATCAAAGCATAAAATTTCGCCAACATCGCGGCCTATATTAGAGACAGTGCAAGTTGATGAGATGTTAATGGAACATTGACGGAATGAACAGTGGGGGAATGGATTACCCCAAGAAAACCCAATAGCCATTGTAATGTGTAACAAGTCACAATTGTGCCCAGCTAATATAACAACTGTTCCTTGTAAAAACATAAAACATTTGAAAAATCTTTCTGCGACTGTTACATATAGTGGGGTGTAAAATTTATGACTATTAATTGGTTTGAAACCGTTCACAATAATTGCTGAATAAAAACAGCCATCTTGCTAAAGTTTTTGAAACTGTTAACAATGCATTACTACTTCAAAAGCCATCTAATTCTCGGCTTTGTAATTCTTACATACAATGGTTCTATAGTTACCTCAAAAACAGATTTTTTTTTTATCTCTTAACAACTGCAATTCAACTTTGCACATTGTTTGGTACCTCAAGGTGGTATATCGTCCCCTCTCTTATTTAATATATTCATTAACAATATAATATTGCTGATGATTTGAAAATATTTTGAAAAATTACATCCTTACATGATTTTTATTTGTTACAATCTGACATTATTGAAATAGCTAAATGGTGTAATCATAACTTGCAAGTCTAACCAATGATAAAACCTCAATTATAACCTTTACAAGAAAGATACATCCTGTTTTTAATTATAATATTAGATGCTAGATTTTATTTTCATCTTCATGTTATCTCTCTCATTTCCAGTTCACTTAGAACCCTATCACTTATAAAATACATCACATATTACACCAGCAATGTTGACTCCATTATTTCACTTTATATAGCATTAATTTGCTCTAAATTAGAATAAGGTTCAGTTATCTAGAACAATATTATTATTTCTGACAGTATTAGAATAGAAAACATTCAAAACAAACTTCTTAAATTTATAAGACAAAAATACAATGTTCAACCGTCTAACTTTACTTTTCGAATGTCGAGCCATTCTAGATTATTGTTTCATTTGTAATTATCTTCTTGAAAATACAGGGCAGAGTTCCCCAATTCAATAGTCATCTTAACACTTTAATATGTACATTAGATGACAAAATTTGTATCATATAATATAGATTAATTACTAATTTCAATACACAAGATAAATATATTTATTATTTTTACTAAATAATAATTAGTTAAATTTAAATCTGTATTAATCCATTAGTCTCAGGTTCAGTATTCATATTAGTCTATCTTTTCATAATTAGTTGCTTAGTAATCACTGCTTATTATATTCTTTTATCAACCACACATTTCATGTAGTGTAAATTTTTATATTTAATGTCCATGTTATTTGTTTTGTTTTTCCCCTTCATTATTTAAATTAATTGTATTTATGATTATGTGCCCATTTTCTTTTTTTTTTTTTTTAAATATATTTTGTTATTATAGTGTTTATGAATGTTGTGGTCCCTGCAGGTATGTGGTTTGGGCTGCTTACGTGTCTTGGCCTGTTGCACTCCAAAGACCCCAGGAATAGCTCAGATATTTCACGTTTTGGTCTTTGAAGGATAACTTACAGTATACACTTGCATGCTCGGATGCTGAAAACTGAGGTTATGTTTCCCTCAGAATATTAGTTATGGGCGATGTTGATTTTCAACGATGTCTCTAGTACACAAAAATGTTTTTCACTGTTTATTTATTTATACCTTACGAATTCTTGAGACATTCCGCCATCTTGCGACCACAAAATTTACAAGTTGAAACAGCATTTTCCTTATAACGAATAAGCTTCATTAATTTGAATCACACACTGACTGGCCGAAAATTGAATATTAAAAACAGTTCGAAGTTAAGTCCCGCAGTTGCACTCAACTTTTCGGTACAATGCCGAAAGACAATGTCCTCGGAAACAATGACTAATTTTACTAAGTCATGTTTTGGGCTATTACCGACGACTGTAGTCACTAAATTCTAATTTATGTCCAAAAAAAAAAAAATGAAAATAAGGTTGAATATAAACCGATGACGCCCGGACCACAGCCGTGAAATTGACTCTTTAAATCTTCATTATATCATAATGTTTTGAGCCACCTACTCAACTAGCCACCTCCTCAGTCGCTGTTCAGTAGATGACTAAAAAACCAAAACGACACACTGGTCTCAGGAGAGACCAAGGATTGCACCATGACGTAACTTTCGGCCAATCACAGCACAGTATCAAGCACTCCCTCCAACACCAGCCAATCACAGAACAAATTACAATACATGAAAAAACCCTGTACACACATTACCCGGGGCTTCCCTTGATCTCTCTTTTTTCAAATCCACATCAAAATCGGGGACTCCCAAAATATTTTCTCACGCTAGTTGCCCTGTCTCTACCTTACACCAGATGCATCATTATTGTTTTATGGCCTCGGCGTCACTGTGTCGACGCACGCCTTTCTTTCTCACTCTAACTGGCTCTCACATAGCTGCCAACCATTACGGATTGTCCGTAATTATTACGATGTAGTGACATATATTACTGAATTACGGGTTGGTAAGAAAGTATTACGGATTTTTTTTTACAAAAACCACAAAAAGCCGTTTACGTGATATTTGTTTACTATAGAATGATATCGCTGACTCTGTGAGTACGATAGCTATCGCTGTCGATATCTTGCAATAGTAGCGCTGTTGCGGCGATTTTTTCAAGCAGTCTCGGCGTCCTTTTCGTGTTAACTGTAAACATGGCCGTTATGTTTGGATTGCGTGGGCGACGCGTCGCTTATTTTACCGTTTAAGAGTGGCAGCGTCACTTATTTTACCGTTTCAGAGTGGCATTGAAAATACGATGAAGCGTGCTGCTGTGCGGAGTGAAAGTACTAGCAAAAGAACACCTGTATTACAAAAATACCGGGACATTGGCAGTGTTTTTCACGTTAATCTGTGTCTGAGAATAATGTATTCTGCAACGTCTGTAATAGTGATTTTTCGGTTGCCCACGGAGGTAGAGACGACTGCCGAAGACATTTTGAATGCAAGAAACACCGAGATTATGCGAAAGTGAAATCAGACAATAAATCAATTTCGTCTTTTTTTGTAAACAGTGGCGATACGGATGTTACGAATGCAGAGTTATTGTTCACTTCATTTCTAGTTGAGCATAATATCCCATTATCGGTCTCCGACTACACAGGTAATTTACTTAGGGTTATGTTTCCTGATTCAAAGATTGCGCATAAATATGGTTGTGCTAGAACCAAGACGAATGCATTGGTTCAGCACATGGCAAGTGAATCAAAAAGAGAAATAGTTTCTATTTAGCAGCAGGTGCCGTTCTCGTTGGCAACTGATGGAAGTACTGATTCCAATTCTGTGAAGCTGTACACTTTGGTTGTTTCGTTTTTCAATCCAGCTCGAGGTCAGGTATCTGTTGTACTTTTGTCGGTTTTGGAAACTAGTGACAACACCGGGTTAGGAATTTTTTCAGTTATCAATAAAGAGCTCTCTTCTCTCGGAATTCCATGAGAAAACTGCATTGCATTTTCTTCAGATAATGCAAACACAATGACAGGTGAAACAAAAGGAGTAATATCCTTTGTAAAAGAACACCACCCTGCAGTTGTAATGCAGTGCTGTGCATGCCATTTAGTACATTTGGCAGCTCAGAAGGCATCCTCACATCTGTTAGTAAATGTTGAAAACTTCTTAGTGCAACTATTTTATTACTTAGAAAAAAGCTCTAAGAGGA
Source organism: Bacillus rossius redtenbacheri (assembly GCF_032445375.1). Taxonomy (NCBI): domain Eukaryota; kingdom Metazoa; phylum Arthropoda; class Insecta; order Phasmatodea; family Bacillidae; genus Bacillus; species Bacillus rossius. Next base: position 9,596,227 of record NC_086331.1, on the reverse strand, counting down.
AGAATACTTTGAAGGTGTACCAGGAAATTTGTGGGATGAAAAGTCACAAAATTTTGAAGTATGTAAGTACACGTTGGCTTTCTTTGCTTGATTGTATTACTCGGGTTCTAGAGCAGTGGGAAGCCTTACAAATGTTCTTCTGTCATGGTCCTCTTCTGAAAGTGGATTCAACAAATAAACAGCATTCAATGTTGAGGTCATTAATGCAGGATCCTGTCACAAAGCTGTACTGTTATTTTTTGGAGTCTGTTCTCCCAGTTTTTAATTATGTTAATGTGTATTTACAGCAGGAAGCCCCTGTCATACACATCTTGAGAAGAAAGTTTGTTGGTCTTCTGACAGACTTACTTATGAGGTTTATCAAACCATCTGCTCTGAAACTTGGAGCCACTTCGATCACAGAGGTTGAATTTCAGAAGGTTAAAAATCAAAAGTCTGATTCGGAGCTGGTGATTGGTGCGAAAACTAGGGCATACTTACAGGAAAAGTCTGTAAAAGATATAGATGTTAGAAATTTCTATTCTTCTGTGAGGGAGTTTTATGTTGCAGCTTGTATTTACATTTTGAAAAAGTTTCCTCTTACTGACGTATTCTTAAAACATGCAGAGGTAGCTGACATTTCTGTTAGGCAAGATGTTTCATTTACTTCTGTAGAGTATTTTGTCCATAGATTTCCAAAACTTATAGAAGAAAGTCAGCGTGATAGGCTCGAAGAAGAGTTTGCAGCCTATCAATTCGAAAATTTCACAGACGACATTGTAAATTGTTCAAGGTCTGATGAAAGTTGGTGGAAAATAAGTCAGTTGAAAAATGAAAATGGTCAAATTAAATACAGTGCCCTAAGTAAAGTAATGTTTGCATTGTTGAGTGTCCCTCATAGCAATGCCTCCACAGAGCGAATTTTTAGTTCTGTGCGAAAAAATCATACTGAATTTAGGCCCTCATTGTCAACAGAGTCTCTTTCTGCACTTCTAATTCAAAAAGTAAAGACTGCATCAGATGGGGAAGTGTGCTTCAAAAACATTTTTCCCAAAAACAGTTGCAGGCTGCAAAACATGCAACGAAACAACATCTGACTTCAAGAGATTAATGTTAGTGTAAAGTGTATGACAATTACAACATCGACGTTTTATGTGAAGAGTGCATTACTTCATTTCAAAATGCTGTTATCAGTGGGCGTATGCTGAAAAATGTAGTTTTATGTATGTTCTGTAGTGTTATTAACAAGGGTGTTGGGGATGGCGTGACTAAACACCCCCCCCCCCCCCCCCCCCCGGCAACTCACCACACCGAATCCTGGATATGCCTCTGAGTGATTACTGATGACTGGCATGAAAGGTTGGCAGCTATGCTCTCATGATTGCATCATCCCACAGACAAAATCACAAAAGAAAAATACATTACAGTGCATTTGCGCATATAAACAAAATATTTAAAGCTTAAAAACCATTTTAAAACACATAAAAATGTAATTATTTAGGTAGAATTTGGTAAATTTACAGTTCCATGGCTTGAACAATACACAAATATTATAAACGGTAATTAATTGAGAGAGTACATTTATAAAACATAAGCAAACATAAATATTAACCTGGAAAACAATTATAAACGGTAAAATATTATCATCAAAGTTATTTGAAAAGATCATTTGTAAGTTTCGATGATTTCCCACATGTACCACAGTTAGGTTATGATGCCTGAAAATAAATGATTTAAACAACTTACATACTGTATTACTGTTAAAACATATTATTCATAAAAACTTAAAGAAAAATTGGGGAAGGCACTGTCCTGCAATGACACAGGCCAACTGTGGTAGTGTCCACCTGTTGTGGTGCTCCGTAGGTGGTGCCTACCAGGGCAGTGCCTCATTGTCCTCGGTACTCTGTACTGAGTCCCTGACTGTTGGTGGGCATGTGACACAACACCTTAACACGCCTACTCTCGTAGGTGTCCAACAAACGACTAACATGGTGACATATGAACACAGCTTCTTGTTCACTGGAAGGAGCTGGAGTCGTAGGCCAATCACAGAACACATAAAACATTCAACCAATAACACACCATTACACAGAGAAAAATCAGCCAATCACAGGCACATTGCAACAGCACTTTGACTAAAACTCTCTCTCTCTAATGCTTACACAGCTAGTAAAACTATTGCATCAGCCTGCTTTTAAACAAAGAACCAATGCAAAAAATACAAAAGAAAAGCGTGAAAGCACATCAAAACTTAAGAGTAAGCAAAAATAGGTAAAAATAATTTTTGCGACTTTTTCACAATGAAGTATACAAACCATCATAAATATTAAAAAATGTTAAATAAATGTAAACAAGTTTATAAAACATGTTTCAAATGCACAAATACCTCTCAAAAAATAAACAGCTGTTAATTAAATCATTCCAGAAAACCTAACCATACATAATTTCAGCTTATACAATCAAAGTAAACCTTTAATAAACTTATTTAGAAAGTGGTGAGGGCATTTTTCAAATTGAGTAAATCAACATATAAATAGACTAGTTACATAGCTTCCGCATTTAAGTAACTTATTATTTAAAACTACTTAAAAATCATGATTGCTTATGTGTACTTGTAATGTTAGCTGTTATTTATCACTGTTATATTTAGAAGTCAATTAAATAAAACTTATATTAAAACTTCAGGCTGTTGTAAAGTAACACAAAACACTTTAAGGCCAAAAGGTATACAATCTTAAGCATGGTGTAGTGTTTTGTTGGTTACATGAGAGATCCGCCTATAGGTATGATGTTTCAACCTCCATCCACAAATGCATATTTGTTAGGCAAGAGCCCCATTGGACATGAGGAGTTAGAGTATTTAAATATAAAGCAAAATCCAGAAACTCATTAACAGTTAGCATCAGTACCTACATTATAAATGAAAAATTACTAACTTTGCTATAATGTTCACCTGTTAACTAAGCAGAGAATATCTTTGCTGTAAAGCTGGACTCCCAATCATCCGTTTCATCCGTCCGTCACCCGTCCGTCAATCACGTGACCTGCAGCCAATCAGACGGCCCGAAAAATTCCATCCATCCGTCCGTCAAAACCTTGCCAAGCTTTAGCTTTTGACGGACCAACGGATGCTCCACCGCCTTGTTAAGTCGATCGTCTTCAATACGACTTTCCGAAAACAGTGTTCGATTTTTTTATTTGCAATATATAGAAGGCCGTGTCGTATTGACTGATTATTATTGTCATAATAACGGTAAAGATTGCTTATGAGAATGAGCTTTTCGGAAGAAATGCTGATAAATTACGTCCGGGAAAGGGAGCATTTGTATAATATATATAGCAAAGACTATCGGGATAAGCAACTCGGGGAAAAAGCCTGGATAGAAATAGCTACTTTCTGTTTCCTTTGACGCAGTAATAAAAGAAGCTTAATTTTATTTATTGCTGGCATGACTAATGTTATTTTTAAGACGGCACCCGTTTAATCCACTTGTCAAAGCACGGTTCCCGCCTGTCAACTTATTATCACATTCATAAAAACAAAAGTTAATTATCCCAAGTTAATTATTTTCACCAAAAGTTTACCTACAATTTAGAAAGTATGTGGCGGAAAGTTGTAGCACTGATATTTTAGAATAGTGACGGATGGCGGATGGTTGAGAGTCGGTAATAATTGCCGAGAGAAATAACGGACCGAAATTGACGGACGGACGGACGGGTGACGGACGGATGAAACGGATGATTGGGAGTCCAGCTTAATATTAAATGAATAACAAATAAAGTTCAAGAGCCGGTAGCTTTCTTTTGTGGAATTTCTTCTAAAATTAGCATAGAATAACAAAGGTTTCTTATTAATCCTATCCAGAAAATAGCTTCAAAAATGAGTTTCTACATTTACTGTTGCAACATTTAAAATGAATTTTTTTAAATAGCTAAGCATTATGAAACACCTGGATCCATTCAGATATGCCTACTATGTCACCTGGATTAACATATTAAATTATCTTACCAACAAAACTTATGTCACTTGAGTTTTGGGATACTTACTAACTTATGGCAGTGCCACAATTGCGCAGTCACGACTGAGCGATCTGTCTGTCCGCCTGTCGAACCAGTGCGCTGAGCTATGTGCGTTACAAAGATTGTGCAATACGTGTAGTATGCACAGGGTGCTGTAAGGTTGTTGGGATAGTTACCAACAACAGGAGAACAACATGCAGAGGTACATAGCACAACGGTTAAGTTTCACTGGAAACAAATTATTTATTGATGAAAACCACAAAATGAATAATGGCATACATCTCAACGTAATGCTGTCGTTACACTTCGCACATAATCTCCTGACTCCATCCTTCTATATAACACATAGTAACCAGTGAGCCTTCATGTACTCTCTCATCAAATTACAACAAATATCACAATTACTATTCACAGCAATATTGTCTATGGGCACAGAGCATTCATAAATCAATAGGTAACTAAACTAACCGTAACGAGTACTAATCGCATGACAATCTAGTTATCTAGTTACGACTCACCCCTTCACTCGGTACAGTAAAACACTCTAGCAAAATTACTGTTCATGTTGTCAAACTGACTACACCGGCTAGACAACCTTTGGTTCACTATTTCTTGTCCTGAACCCTCGGATTACACGAGCATTGAGCACCCACTGATTCTGTGGGCCGACACAAAATTTACTACTCGCCTTACAGCTAGCTCATTTTGCATTGGATCCTCGGCGGCGACTCGCTGGCGTCCAGTCGCTGCTCCTGTCCTCGGACGCTGGCGCTCCCCAGAACCGCAACTCTCCGTCTGCCTTCCTGTATTGAACGTGATTATCCACTCGCGCTCGCTCCCTTGGTTCCATGCCTCCGCTGTAGGAGCATGTGTCTCAAACTAGTGACTACTTGCTCCACGTTGCTCATTCTCTCAGCCGCAGCCACTGCCCTCGACTGGTTCTCGTCCGCCCAGCCGTCACGTAGCTCGCTGCTCTCTTCTTTACTAGCGTGCTGACTCGGGCCGAATGTGCGAGTGATGCTCGCGCGCCAAGCAGTCTGATCCGTGCCTCGCTCCCTCCTCATCACATCCGGCGGGCCTGTCTCTGGCGACGACTGCCTGCAACGACTCTGACACACCCTGTGCGTACACCTCCCTAAGGCTCCTGATGTCATCCTGCACAGCAGGTGTCTGCACTGACATTACACTAGGCGAGTCACAACACTTCTCCCATGCTTCTCTTCATGCTTTTAAGAGCATCATAATAGTGACTGGTACGTAACGGGCGTATGCCCCGTTACAAGGAGCGGTCGTTTACTATGTTGTGATTCAGCGGAAATCTTTAATATCATTGTATGCATGAATACTTTTCATTTTTTTCTCTCCATATTTTTTTACTTTATTATGTAACTGTAAACTGAGTGTACTAAATAGTAATTTAGGAGTAGGTTTCTATTATGTAGCTATCTGAAAGCATGCTATTCAATGCAAACAAATCTATTTGTTTGTTTCATACAATGTAGGAACATGTTTATTATAAGGAAGAGGGATGATTTGAAAGATGTAATACTCGTGGGTTTAATGTTTTTATTATCATGAATAGATTTTTGAGAAACGATGATTGACGTCACTGGCACTGCTGACGGTATTGGGAGGATCCAATCAATGATGCATTGAGCAAACAGTCAAGATTATGTTTCCATCACACACACCAACAGAGGCACAGCATTTTGAAACACTACTGAATATCTTAAAGCAAGCACTCAACAAAGCAAAGCAATTCTGCAGCATTATAACAATTTTTTTTGGCTCGCTACAACACTAAAGTAGGTAATAATGTTCGCAGGCTTTCACGGCCATTGTCAAGTAGCTTGGCTTCTGGGTTATAGCCGTGTCCTTGGCTAGTAGGTAACTGCTCCCTGATGATGGCGACTGCAATTTCGACCGAAACATCGGCGAATTATTCGCAAGGACACGGCTACAACCCAGAAGCCAAGCTACTTCACTGAAGTAGGTACTTCACAAAAATTGAGTTTAAAATGTACTGTAAGGTTTTATGTAGAGGAAAGCCTATATGAAATGAAATCATTGTAATTTTTTACAGGTATCTTTTTCATGGCAGTGCCATGCACTCTACTGCATGGAGTTTTGGAATGCTTATAAATAACTGTTGATACATGCTAAGCAAGTTGAAGGGTTATTGGACTGTTGCACATAGTTATTCCAAGTACTGAAGAAGAATATTGTTTAGTAGCTCAAGATTTCTGGAATATTTAAAACTTTCCTAATTGTTTAGGAGCTCTCAATGGTAAATTGTGATGGTAAACATGTGACAGTGAACATTTTTAAGTTTAGGCCCTGCCTTAAATAGCATAGTTTTGATGGCATCCTGCAATGTTCATTACAAGTTTCAGTAGGTTTATGTTGTTTCTGTTAGTAGGTTTGTAAATTATAATATTAACAATAATTTATTGCCAAAATAATTTTGTTCATTCACCATCAGGCGTGGCTGATGGACCACACCTCAGGGTTAATTCCAACTTGGTCGTGGGTTAGTATTGAGTAAATGTCTTTCTTGTGGAGAAGGAACTTTTTATTGTCCATCTTAATAGCAAATCATTGGGCTTCACATGGTTCACCATTAATATTTAAATTATTATTTCCTAGTTATAGTTTTAACAAATTCACATGAGTACTTTCACAATCACTTATAGACTTGGTGCTCATGCTAAATTGATGAGCTACAACCCATGATCTTTCCTCATAAGTATATTTTATTGAAATAAGTGGACTGTAGTATTGTTACGACCGTGACATTGGCCGGGACACGTGCAGGTGCAGAGCTGGCTGGCGACTGCCGCAATATGATATGTGCCGCGCGCGCCTGGAAGATAACAAGGATTGTCGCTTTTCCCCCTCCTTCCCACCACTCCCCGCGCGGCGCCCTGCCTTTGACACGTAACTGACACCGGACAGCTGGGAGTTGCGCGAGCCGCCGACACGTGTTTTCGAGAGATTTCTGCCGTCGGGACGGCTCGCGATAACGCGACAGGCCCCGGCTGCTCTCGTGAGTTCTGGAATTTCGCTGGGGCCTATATATAGGCCCGAGGACGTCAGTCTGAGTGGAGTTCGGAGTGTTCAGTCGGCAGTTCTCCCGCGGCGGAGTTTCTGGGCGATATTGCCGCGGGTGCGGCAGAGTGGCGAAGTCCTTGGACGAAGGTTCCAGAGCAGGAGTTCAGTGGAGTCGGGAGTTTTCCCGCGGCGGAGTTTCCGGGTGATAGAGTCGCGGGCGCGGCGGAGTCCCGAACGAAGTTGCAAGCGAGGAGTCGAGTGGGATCTCGGTGAAGAGGAAGCGAGTCTCAGCGGCGGCAGAGTGTGGCGACGGAGTCCCGCGGCGGAGACCCACGAGGGGTGCTGCGGCGAGAGTTGCGCCAGAGGTGCGGCCCAGCGAGGCGTGTGGAACGAGTGACTGGGGAATAGACATTTCTTTAAGTGTAGTTAATTATTTGCCATCTTAGAAGATTAATTGTAAGTGACATAAGTAGTGGAAATAAATAAAACTGTGTAGTGTAATAAAATCATTAATTGGGCTATCCTTTACGAACCCGCGGTAAATCGTAACAGTATTTTAATTTTAATGTAACATGTTGGTACACCGATGACTCATCACAACTGCAGATAAGTTAGGCTGTATTCAATTAAAGAAATAAAGATGAGAAATAGAACATATTTACAAATGAAAACTGTTATTTACTGGCAAATTATATACTTGTGGTATTTGTTGCTGTGTGTGTACCACAACTCTGATACTGCTGTATAGGCAGCTGAGTTATGATTACATTTTAGTGTGGTTATCTTGTAATAAAATTGTGTTTAAATTAAATACTGATGATATATAACTTACACTTTCTTAAGATAAACATTTATACATGTAGTTATAGAGTTTATTTTAAAAAAATCTGAGAAAAGAGGTGGTTTGGGATACTACTAATCATAGATATTTATTCCTAAAAGGCAATTTTGTTAATTCAACCATTATAAATTTTAATTTGCAAATTTGTGTTGCTTTGCTTCCCAGAGTGAGCATGGGCACACCCATCTACCAGCTGCATGCTGATAGTTAACTAAATAACAACGAATACAAACTAAAGAACAAATTATGCAGGTAGAAGAGTGTATCATCCACACAGATTTGCTATAAATTTTAAAGATACTTATGCATAGTATTTTAAAAACATTTACATTGCAAAGTAACTTTCACTTTCCAGAAAAGGCCTTTAATTCCACTTATGGAAGTTATTTTCTAGAGTAGGTTCTCATCTGAAAAAAATTAAAATACAACCTTAAAAATGGCATTTTTGAGTTCATCCATCTATATCTATGCTAATATTATAAAGCTGAAGAGTTTGTTTGTTTGTTTGTTTGAACGCGCTAATCTCAGGAACCACTGGTCCGATTTGAAAAATTCTTTCAGTTTTGGATAGTACATTTATCGAGGAAGGCTATAGGCTATATTATATTATCAATAACATTAGGGATCCTTACTTAAAGTCCAATTTAGAATAAAATGTGTTGGGGTTATATACAACATGCAGTACACGTACGAAGTTTGTGTTGACAATGCCGCAGGCACTAGAAGTTTATTAAGCGAAATACCACTCACTGACTCACTCATCACGAGATCTCTAAAACTATACACCCGATTGACTTGAAATTTAGCATAGTTACTCATTTTGTGATGTGGACGCTCACTAAAAACGGATTCTGCGGAAATCCGATCCCAAGGGGAGTTTCGGGGGCGTAATATATCAAAATTTTTAGTTTTTGGTAGGAAATCACCATGGCAACGGCTGTTGCTTTGTTGATGCTTCATTCGTCTTAGTGCAGTCCTGATCATCGTTTAAATTTTGCGGGTAGGTACTTTAAATATCAAAAATAGCCCTTTTTTTTCAAGTATATATATTTTACAGACTTGAAACTTCACAGTAATGTTCCTTATGTTACGCAGAATGACATTTTCCGAAAATTAGATCCCATGGGTGGTTAAAACCAGGCAACAGTGGGTACTTTGTCTGCATGAGAACAGGATTTTGCATTGTTCATGCCTTCTGCGTCTCCATGGCAACGGGCATCGCGTGGCAGTGGCGTACCCACAAGGAGGGGCATGTATAATGAGTGGCGCAAGAGTGATCTGCCTGTAGACTGCCGTAGCGAAGTACGGATACATCAGTTGTAAGTTGCGTGCACGAGTCGGGAAACCATCGGTGCTATTCATTTTCTCTCCAGTACATTATACAGCATTGTAATAAATTTTCACTGAATTTTTTTTATTTACCATTACTGTATATGGGAGATGTGGCTTAATTTTTTTCCATTAGTATAGCCGTGCGAAGCCGGGTCGGGCAGCTAGTACATTATAATTCTGTGAAATGGCATTGTAATATTTCAAGTAGTTTACAGTTTTAATAGTAGGTTAGTTAAGGCTAAGATCCTGAGTTTCTCGCGAGCGGCAAAGACACGCGTAGTTATCTTTGTCCTCAACAGAGCGCATTAGCAGTACTGTTGAACGATGTAGCGACGCGTGGTAAAAGGAGGGGGGTGGGCAAGAGGACGCTGTTCTCAGAATTCTTATCGCCCAGCGGGGTGTCATGTTTACGACCGGTCTGGGAGAGGGGGGTGGGGAAGGGTGTAGTCTTCCTCGGCTAGCATTAGATTTCCAATCCCTTTGCCTATCTGTCCCTTTCCCATACACCCATCCAAGACTACTCGATCCTCAACAAAGCGCAAGAGAATAAATATTACTATTTTTGGTACATTTCAGTTAGAAACCCGTACGTAACCGAGTGCAACCCAAGGTAATTATAATAAATATTAATTTGGTGCACTACACATATACAATATACAAATTGTATGTTTTACTGCGGTGATTATGTGGCCAAAACTATCAAGATTTGGTCTCTTTTCCAAGAACGCTCGTTCACAGCTAACCGCTACATTCAAATAAGTTGGCCAGTAATGTAGTTTTCCTGCCCCCGTAAAAAATATAATAATAATTTTTAACTGTGTACTACAAAGGTTTTGCGCTCCTACAAATTTTATTTCTTTACACATTTTGTCACAGGTGTGTGCGTATGTGTATTACACAAACAGTTGAACGTTGACCATCTAATAGCATGACGTTATGTTGCAAAGCGGTATTATTTGGTATATTTGATATCTCATTAGGACTGTATTTTTCTTTGCAACTATATATACAGGTGAACTTTTTATACTATCGGAGAATATTTTGTAGCTGAATATCTGTCTTCAAAATATTGCAGGTTATTGCATTAATTTTAGTGTTTTAAATGTATTATGTTTTTAAGCATGTATACATGAGGCTAGAGCTAGAAAAATGTTTGGTTTCCGTTTTTAGCTGACCTGCAGCTTATGGCTTTTGATTACACTTCCTTTTTTTATATGTGATGTTTAAAAACGATGTTATTTGTAAATGTCCTGGCATTCGTACTTCTTGTAAAAAAACATAATCATATTTTCGAAAAATAAGCTATCATTTAGTAATTTATTATTGCAATATAAATACGTGTGTATGCCAGTCACGTCTGGCGAAATGAGGAGCTCCTTCACGCTATCCCTACTGGTGACGTCAAGCATCACTGGTAGTTCGTCTTTTATGTATGAACTGGAAGTCAAAGAGGCTCGAAATAAACATCAGTTGTAACTAATAATAATAATTTAATTCTGAAAGGGCCACATACTCGAAGAATCGCCTTCTCTACGCAATCAAACGTGTTGGAAGTAAAATATCTAAGGAGTAGGCTACACGTCATAGGTTGTATAAGAATATTTCGGAGGGAGCTAACCAAAGGATATTTTATCAAGCATACAGATAAAGTGATATTTTAAGAGTAGTAATTTCGCCCCCCCCCCCCCCCCCACCCAAAAACTGACGGATTTATTGACACATCCGTACATAAAAAAACACTGCTCCAGAATCTGCACCTGAATCGTCTTAGTGGGGAAAAGGTGTACATAAATTACAATCACTGACTGAGGTTATACAGAAGGTAATCAACCAGAGTAAGTGATTAGGAGCAAGGAATACTAATCCAATAAATATGCCATTGATATAATTTAATGATAATTTTTACTCACGTTTTAGAATTTGATATTGCTGAATAGCAAATTTACATTTTAAAATATTGTAACAATGAAAAATTGTGAACCAATAAATATTTTTTGCTGAGTGTATAATTTGATTATGTCTTAAGACAAATAGAAACTAGATATTATGAGTACAAAATATTTGTAAGTAATAAAAATTTACATAATAAAATACTTACATTAATACAAAATACAAATATTTTTCTTAGATATACAAGTATAACTTCAATTCATTTTCGGCCAACGAACATAAAGTTATGCTTTGGGCCCTGATAATAAATAATACCTACATAATTACATTTTCACTTTTCACCAAAAGTACATGAGGTACAAAAGTCAACAAACCTTAAAACACAATAAAAATATACCCGGTATACATTATATTTTAATACAAACACCAATACAATACTAATTTTAACTGAACATTTTTTTGAGGTATGCATAATTTTATTAAAATTAATCAGAAAGTAATGCAGTTACATGTTTACAACCTTGCGTACTTCACTTGCCTTTGACGAATCCGGATATGTTCAATGTTTAGCCAGCCGAAAAGGATGTTTGGATTTTATTTTTAAACACATGTGAAATTAGTCCTTTCTTTTAACACTTCATCGCTGTCACGTGAATTGAAGGCATCTTACATTATTATTGTACTTTTGTTTTGTAGTAACGATCGGTAGGCTAAATATATACATGTGTTTGTTGAAACTTCGTTTTAAACATCCATAAATTAATTTTGTCAATTTATTTATTGATACCAGTAAAATACAAAATAAATATTTATTTTACGACCTCTTAAATTATTTAAATGATATATAAAATATGACCAAATTTTTTTCAAATGAAGACGTATTTTCAACTGGAAGTACGCGAGAATTACACAGATTCATTTACTTGCGTATTGCATAGCATACTTCACGTCCATTTCTGACAGCCTTGCGAAGTCACTTCCAAAGTATCTACAAGTATATTCTTCAGGCGAATTCTGACACGGCATTATAATCTTCCATTATATCTAGAAGACGTGTTCTTACATTTGCTTGGAGTTTTCAATTATTTTTTTGAAATAATAAAGGCAATTTTAAAGTTTAACTCCCCATTTCAGAAACACGCAATATATTTGGTGGTTCTCTGTAGTGGGTTGGAATTTTTATAGGCCAGTGTGTGAGCGAGTGAATTACTTTTTGCATATTCGAGCAATTCAAAACTTAGGCAATAAAGTTTAATTATAACAATTTCACGTAAGCTAGAAAGCTCAAAGGCTGGTAAAACAATAGAATTTTATTTCATATAATTCTAGATCAATTTCATCTAAGTATAACACACCCATTTAAACACATTTTATATACATAATAATTTTACTTCAGCAAGATCTTCGGTTTCTTGTAACACAAATAAAATTACCTAAAAAAATTACTGGACATACTTACAAAAGTTTTTAGATTGTAATATTTGCCAAATAATTTAAATAAATCTAACTGAAAATGTAAGAACACAATATAAAGGTCTTTAAAATTGTATTTTGGAAAATTACCTGAATGTTTATTTGCTAAAACTCCTCATTTCACTTGTTCAAAAGTATTTACATGTATACATATGCGTGCGTGTATGCGCGCACTTGGAACTTATGTTTCTTTGATCATTTATAGTTTCAAATAATGTAGCGGAAGTTAAATTGAAAAATATATAATTCTTTCTGGCCAATATTTGTTTACAAACATAATTATACATGACCCCAGAAGAAAAATTAAAAAAAAGAATCGCCACTGCTTTGTAATTGTGTTTCTAACGAACTTGTGTAACTAACGAAAATGTTTAACTGCTCAAGGTTAGTGATACAATAAATGCTTGGGTAGTGAAAAATCTATTGTTAAAAACAAAAGGTAATTTTAAACGACTTTTAGTTAACCATTGTTCAACGACAGCATCGAGAGATTGGCCCTTATTTTTGTATCGTTATATACATAACTAAATCATTACGGGAGGAAGTTGCCATAGGCGGCTGGTCTTCAGTTACTATTTTTTTTTAAACATCTCTATAGAGTTGCAATAGTAACTATTAATATTTTGATCATAACTCATTTATGTAACATTAAACCCAGAGGTATAGCCCATTCTACCAGAGCTTAAGTCGAGGTACAAATATAATTTAAGAAACACAATTAAATAAATATAACTAAAGAAATATAATTAAATAAATTTATAGAAAATCATTGTCATTTTGCAAATAAATTTTTTTTACAATAATTGAAATATTCTAATAAAATCTTAAACATTATTTATTTGTCTTGAATGTACGATTCTTGAATAGAAGTATAAATAATAATTTAATAATTTAAATTGATTTTGGAAGTTATATTATTATATGAAACCATTTTGCTATTATTGTAATACACCGTGATTGCAGGATTCATTCATGTGTTAAGGTAAAGAGTCATATCAAAATACATAATGAAGTCACTAAGATAATATGTGAAATAATGTTGTAATAAAATGTAATGTGCGACGTTCACGTAGATGCCCGTAAACGAAACAGGTTAGATATTATAATCATATTTAGCACTTAAGTATTTCCAAAATAAGTTTTTTTTTTAAGACGCCCAACTATTATAATAAATCTCTATCTACTAAAACAATTCAGTAATTGTAGTTAGATGATTTTAAATAAAAAATATTCTATGAATAAATTTGTCACGACAAGTGAAGCATTTTAATAATAATTTACATCACTGAAAAGCTGACAAATATATCTATAGAAATTGTCGACAACGTGAGACGGTTTTCAATTCATTGATTACTATTGCTGATACTAGTGTTGTGTTTTCACCGTTTCGAAGCGATAATATTCCCGCCTGAACTCCTGCGATATTAGAGCCATCTAGTGAGTAAACTCGAAACTAATCGGAGCTCTAGCGGCAAACTGTTGAATTCGTTCCTTTCATCAGAGGCAAGTGACAGTTAAATCATAGTATTTAATACTCAGATTATTTAAATTCTGTACGTTGTATTAAAAAAATTACTAGACAGAATTGTTCATTGTACCTCCTTTAAGTTGTGTGCAAAGTAACAGCCGTGTACTGTTAAAATATATACCTAATATTTAGTTTTGAAAATTTCAAAATTAAAATTAAATAAGAAAGCATTTTTTGAAAAAAATTTTATCGTCATATTTACAAAATTCAAAGTTTTATTTACAATTCTGTCTAGTATGTATTTTTTATCTACTACGATATTCATGGGAGAAATAATTTTCTTGGAGGCTGCAAAACTAAGGATCTTAGCCTTAAGGTTGGCTACATTTAAAACAACATTAAATCATGTGAATGGTTGGTTATGTTAAGTTAGTTTTATTAAAAATAATCAAAATTAGTGTATATGGTTGTTTAGTTTGGTTAGAAACATTTTTAATACTTAACTGCATTTTTTGTACAAGTATGTATTATCCAAAACTACCATTTTCAGTCTCTACTCTAAAAAATTACCATAAATTTTTTGTTTTATTTACTCGGTTATGCAGAACTAGATGAGAAAATATATTTTAACACTGCATTAGTCCCTGCTCCCAAGCCTTTCATTAGTTTATATGTTGGCCCCCAAGAAGGACAACAAGAAGGGTTTTAAACCAAGTGAAGGAAAAACTGTGTTGAGAGAGATGCAAATTTATTAACAGATATCTACAACTGACTTCATTCACAAATTTTTTTTTAAAAACAGAACATGTTCCCTTGCTTCGGTGAACAGCCTTACATATACCATGAGCGCTCAATCCAGATTACCAACTGTCAACAAAAGAGTGTGCAATTAAATACAAGCACTAGCTAAGATAAAAACATTAACAAAATTAAGAGAGACTTCATCATACATTATATGAGCCCTGAAAACTCTACAGGAGCTCTTTGCACAAAATATAGTGTAACTCGCTCGCAAACTCAGCTCATTAGGCTTGAGGAGCATTACTCGTCAAAATGAAATATTAATTCATACAATATGCAACTGGGCTTCTTCTTACAACATTAAGCATTAGTTATTGAGAAAACAAAATGCACAATAAATGTGACACATGACCAAACCTAATTTACTCTATAACCTACTCTCTCATATGCACCAGATAAACATACAACAAATGTAAACACTATTAAAATACGACAACTAAAAATCTCCCTGGAAGTGTAGGGACTAGTCCCAGTGGTCACTCACCTCAAAGTGCATATGGTGGCGTCCAATTCCGGGTCCGCTGCAAATTGGTCTCTCTCGTTCACACGTCTGCCAAGTTGTGCTCTTCAACCCTTTACAGCACTCGACTGGTCTTCGCTGACTGCAGCAAGAACACACAGGACACCTCCTGTATTGATGCCAGCTCACGGACGAAGGAAAGGCCACACTCCACCTTCCGCATCTCATTGGCCAGTGTCGCTTCGCTGCTCTTGTTACACTCGTAGCAAGGTCCTTTACTCCCGTTGTCTTACCAAATACACTAAGGCACTCCTGATTAGGTATCAGGAAACTGCAAGTCATTCCTCGGCACTAACACACGTCACTTTTCGCTGATTCATTATTGTCTCCAACACACACCAGTCTACCTCAGACCAGGTTGCCACTTCACGTCATTGCTACCTGCTTCCTGTTACATATGCCTTTCTAGCACAAGCAACCTCGTTATACTCGCTCCTTCTTCAATCACCTGGCAAGTAAAAATGGTGACATTGCCACCGAAGAGAGAGTTTCTCAAAAATATTTGCCCCAGCGAGTTCCCCAACTTGCACGACGAGTTGCGTTAATCAGTCTTTGGGAGGGTTACCTTATCTATGGTGATACACTACCGCCATGATGTCTGACACTGCTTCTGGCGATCAAGCTCGAATTCATAACATAAGTGTGGTGATTTTCACCCAGTTCAGAGGTTAAGTTGAAAATCGAGTTGGCGCGCAGTCGGGCAGCATGACGTTATGCAGGGCGGGGTGGTCTAGGTGGCGTAGCAACGTTCTTCGGCGGAGAGCACTCTCGGTGTGTGAGTGGCGTCTGCTGGCGTCGTCTGCTCTGTACTGCTCACGGGAGCCCTATTTATACTTGTTGGCACTAAACGCCTTTGCTTTCCAGAACAGGGTAGAAAGGCAGGCAGAGGGATATGTCACAGGATCTATATCCAGGTCATGTGGTGGTTCTGGGTCGTGTGACTGATCTGTATCATGCGACATGCTCCTGGTCACATGACTTTAGCTGCGTGGGGTGTTGCCGGAAAAACTTACCATGTGGTACACAGTTTAAAAATTACATTACATTTGAATTTTTTAAAAATGAAATAAGAGGTATAATCCACAGGCTACAATTAAAAATATTAAGAATTCGAAGTTTATGTGCATAAGGAGAATAGTTTTTAATATATTTTTTAGTTTACTCTTTTGTTAAATTTTCCATCCTATGACTTAAATATTTAAAAAAAATAATAAAAAATAGCATTACTCTCATTTTATGTTCATAAAACTTTTTTTATGGTAGTCATTCAAAAGTAGCATAGTATTATTGTTCAAACAGCTCACGAAGTAATATCGTAATTATAGGAATTTTTTGCCTGTAAGAGTAATGGTAAAACATCTGCAGAGTGATGGCGTGTCTACTCCCTGACTCGTGGGTGAGAAACTGCTACCTTGACACTCGACTGGGAATTTTTAAACATCAAAAATAATTTGCATTAAATTATTTAAAATCTTAACAAAGATTTCATGCAAAACCCCTATAACACAATGTCAATACAAAACAATTGTTTCCAAATGTGAAAAATTTATGTAGGGTCAAAATACACACACATGCACACACACACAGCCACAATAATATATTAAAAAAAATTATAAATCTTCTTTTTTACAATACTTCTTCGTTACAGCAAATTTAATGCATACAAACTTAATGTAAAAAAAATCTTTTAAAATTTCTTATTGTAAATAGTGCACAAATAAATTTGGGTTATTTACATAAAGAACTTAATGTAATTGCTGGCAAAGTAAGTTTCCAAAATAAATCTAAGATTAATACCCGTATGACCACTCATAAGCTTACAGAAATCTTTTTAGATGAATATGTATTTCCAAAAAACTCACATTATTCTTCAATCCAAACCATTATTATCTACCATTCCGCAGCTTTGCTCATTTGGTTATAAATCCCCTAAATCAGCCTACAATTTACAGTCTCTAAAAATGATCATGTTGATGTTGATTCAAATTTTTGCTTATTGGAGCCCACTATTATGATTTGCAGTATCATGCATGATAAAATGTAGCATATTGAATTCGTTACTGGCTGGTCTATATCTTGCAAGCCCTAACCACTTCCTTCATGATGCAACAGTCCACAAAGTAAATGCCCAAAAGAAAAACAGTTCTGAAATGTAAAATAAAATAAAGGCTAAAACAAAACCTTTACAGCACAGGGAAGCCATCTCTAGTTATTTTTATACTTATCCAAGCATATCTGTTGCCTTTTTTACATTGCATTTTTTTTCCAGTCAAATAGAAAGCCTTCCCACAATTATACACTACTTTCTTCCCGAGGAAAGAGTACCCATTAAAACAGTTTATGTTTATCATGCACTAACACATTTATTCCATCCGTGGTAGCAAAAATTTATGGAAAAGTTGTAATGGCTAACGGGGTCCTTCGTACTAAAGATTGTTAGGTTCATATAAACCCATTAAATGCAGAAAGGTTATTATAGTCTTTGCCAGAATGGTCTGCTTATTTAACTCCAGTCGGTTCCGCTTACTTTAGGCAGTTCTGCAGATGTTCTTGTAGCAAGTTTGCCTTAGCAAGAAAAAAATGAGAGTAAGTGTAAACACTCCACAGCCCTCGAGTTAGGAAAGGGCAGTCCCAATGATCCGTGCTCTTGCCACGAGTGCTGGCCATTCACTTTGCTACACATCGAGCCATTGCCAGGCACCCGCTCCAACTGCTGGCTTCGTGAAGTCACATGGCCCTACCTCCCTGCCGAGGCAATCATGCGAAACCCTGAGAAAATCAAAAAGCTACAATAGTTTGATGTGAAGTTAGTTAAAGCCCGCTAGTCTATTTGGCGACTTAGCAAACAAGCCTCAGATTTAAAGTCGTAACTACAGGGCAGTTGATAAATAATAAAACCTGGTTAAAATCTGGGCCTTTATCAAATATTGCAAAAATAACATGAATATATACATAAACATGACTCTATGTATTAAATTCCCTGACATGATAAATGTCTGCCTCTGGGTTAGTCTACTGTGTCGATCCCACCTCAGATTCTGCAGAGTTCGGGGCGCCCTCGACACATTTCCCGTTGCGGCTGTTTGCGCTGTTCCGATGTCATTCCTCTCTCGTCCCCTGTCAATGAACTCTCGGCGTGCCAACCCTTTCAGCTCTCCAGCGCTGCGCGCGTTCCTTCGCGACCCTGGGCGTAGTTTCTCTCGTCGGTATGAAACAAGGACACGTAGATCAGGGCAAAGTCTGCACTCTTACTGGTTCTCCCCGCAACTTCACTCGGCACCTTACGGAAACCCCAATATTTCCTTAGTTGCCAGGCTTGGACAGTACAGTGTTAGTTTTCCGTCAGCACGAACCATGTCTCAACTATATCAAAGACCACTGGTCCACCCCGTCACACCAGGCGTCTCGATGACCTCCTGCCAGCTTTATGACCGTCCTCGCCACTGCACTTCGGCCGGCCTCCGCCGGGGAGCGCAGGTGCCATAGTGACCAGCTTGATGTCACGAGTCCGGCGGGGCATTCAATACGGAAGGAAATCCGTTTCAAAGTTTTAAACCTTTACAAAACAAATAATCAAGAAAAGTGGTACAAAACAGTGATGTTGCCAAACTTACGAAAAGAATACAAAAACCAAGTGCAAACTTAACAGCTGTTAAAAAAATTATAAAATTATTTCAATCTTCTAACAAAAAGCAGTTACAAAATACAAATTTAAATTTATTAAGACCCAGTACGCATCATTAAAGTGGCTGACGAAGCATTTCTACCGAAGCTTCACATAATGTTTTCATATTCAGATCAGAACCAAGAAAATTTTCAACTACTGTTGTCGCGAGCAAGGCGCAAGACATATTGTTGTTGGCTGTAGCGCTTGGACAGTTACGACGTATTGGGACAAGCAAATGTTTGCAAACGAAGACAGCTCCGAGTATACTCACTGCATGCAGCGATCAACCAGTACACTTTCGTGTAATTTTGCTAAGAAAAAAAATAAAGGAACGTTAAATTTTTGAGGGCAGCCAGTTATACAAAAACTTTGTAATTTAGTGTAAACTTTTATGTAATTATTTTTTGCTATACTTGTTGACCCAATTTCAATGGGGAGAAATTTTATGTAAATATGGTTAAATGTGTGGTCATAGTTCGTAAAGTAGCTCGGCTTCTGGGTTGTAGCCATGTCCTTGGCGAATAATTCACAGACGTTTCGGTTGACATTGCAGTCGCCATCTTCAGGGAGCAGTTACCTACTACTACTAGTACTAGTACTAGTAGGTAACTGCTCCCTGAAGATGGCGACTGCAATGTCAACCGAAACGTCGGTGAGTTATTCCCCAAGGACACGACTACAACCCAGAAGCCAAACTACTTCAGACAATGGCCGTGAAAGCCTGCGAACATAATTACATAGTTCGTAAAGTATGGGTATACTTATTTTTATTAGGGATTTAAGGAACAATTTACATTGTTGGTAACTTTATTTTTATTTGGGAGTTATTCAACCATTTTTTATGGACACTTGCTCTATGTTTTTCTTTACTTCTGAAGTTAAATGTAATTTGTTGCCGATTTATATGTACATATATTTTCTCTGTATCTCAATGTAATGACGTTTTATTACACAACCTTTCTGCCTTGTATTTTTTTTGCTGAAATACTATACACTAAAATTTATCATGAGACATATTTGAATATTATTCATCTGCCCTAATTACAGAATTTGAAATCTTATGTTTACTATAATGTATGACAGCATTTTAAAATAGTTTGTGCAGTGTAATTTTACTATTGTTCTGGTGTTTAATTTTGTAAAATGTTTTGTAAGTAAGAATGAGTTAGTGTATGTTTACATGTATCAATTATTATATTAAAGCAATATAAGTGCTGTCTGTACAAATTTATTTAGTAAACTTTAATTTCATTTGCCATCAGAAAATATAATTATGTTTAAAATGTGGACTCCTTTTTATGCAGTAAAGTTCCTTCAAATGTTAAGGTACTGAGGATTACATTGTACTGAATAGTATCTAGTGAACAGAGTGTGAAACTGAAGATTTTTAAGCCATCCTAGTAATGAAAATTAGTAGTTATATTTACACATTTTCGAGTGTAGGCAATACATTTTCCAAACATATATGCATTATTGAGGCATACGCAGATAAAATTTCTTATATTAATGCTGTACTTGAAAAAAAAAAAAAAAAAAAGAAGTTATTTAGAATGCATGTAGTTGACTAAAATTCATTCAATCCCTGCATGAAGGGTACTGACATGAGCAAAAAATGCCCCCTTTCCTTTCGTATTTCCTGGGGAGTAATTGCAATCAAACCCTCCATAAATTTCTAAATAAAAAAAATCACTTGACATTTAGCAGGATGTCTGCCGAATTGAGAAATTGTAAACTTTTTTTTTTGTCTTTTCATGTAAGTTAGTAAGATTATTTGAATGCATCTTTATGGAAAATATTTATTGCAGCTAACATCTGTAACCACATGTTCTTAGACGTCAGAAGTTTTCCTATGCGCACACGTTTTGAAACTGATGTGAATACACGTTAACATTAACTCTTCAATTGATGACACTCAGGAATATTTTTGGGTTTTCAATGCCCTTTGATCAAGATCACAGTGTGTTAACTTTTGAACTTGACTCAGATGCGAATATGAAAAAAGTAAAAACTCTCCACTAAAGACGTTTGCTGAATCTAAAGAAATAGCTACCCCAGTAACTTTGTTAGTGCCAATGGAATCCAGTAAACTAACCGAATTAATAGATCGGGTGAAATCTTTGTGCAGTAAAACTGATGATCTAAAAAATGAAAATCAAGTTCTGAAGACATTGTTGGGCAACTCCAGAAATGAAATTTTGGATCTGAAAAATGAAATTTACCAAACCAAACAAAGTCCGAAAAAAAATAAATAAAAATCACATTATCAAGCAGCAAGAAATTCAACAGGGCACAAAAAAGGCGAACAGATGGCAAGGAATGTTGCTGCATCAGATGCCGGACGGCTGACCTACTTGCAACGAAGCGGAAGTACCATGACGTCAGTAACACCACGACCAACTCACAAAAACCACAGATGGCAGATGACCAGGGCTTTATAAATGGCTGTCTGATCATTCCTTTTTATTGAAAAGTTCACCCACAATAAATAGTCAACGACAAAGACAAGTCCTAAGGTCTATGAACAAATGATCAATCATCAAATTCTGTGGCTGGAGAAGCACCTTAATGCCCTCAGTCTGTCATGAGAGTGGCGTGTGAGTGGGATTTACTTTATAAAAATATTAAAGGCTTAAGAACCAAAGTGATTGAATTTAATATAGGGATGGAGTGAACAAATCTTGGATTTGATGGATTCGTCAAATCCTTCTGATTCAAGGATTCAAATGATTCAATGTAGGATTCATATCAAGATTTGTTTATAAATAAAATAATTTGGATTGCATAGCATTGAGGTTATGTTTGTACAAGCAAGCTTATGATTTGCATGTTCACAACGTACTACCTGAGAAATTATTTGAAGGTGTATTGAATGCGAAAAAACAAAACCCATATTTTTCCATCTTGAAAACTTGCTGTAAAAGTATTTCTCTTTCGGTAAATAATCACACATTAAAAGTGAATTGCAACCATAACATAGTTAGGGACCCTAAGAACTAGTGAAGTATGAAATGCAATGAAATTCTACAGTTTTCTCAAAGTTTCTAGATAAATCTGAACAGTGTGGAAACATAAAGTTTTACGCAAATCAAAACTTTTTCCAATGTACTGTTCGAAGTCATTTCTGAAATAATCACACGGTATGTCATAGATTTGTATCTTGAGAGACAAATTTTGTTTTCTTAACTGTATTGTCTCTATGAATTGATAGTATTGATGATATGATGAATGACAAACGTGCGTGGTAATGCATAATGTTACAGGTACAGCCTGTATTTTCACATTTTTGTTATTTAGTGAAACAGCAGGATGCTTTGTTTACAAGAGGGGCTACCATGTGTTTTGTATTCAGGGACGCAACCAGAGGGGGGCAGAAGGGGCTTATGCCCTGGGCGCCGCATTTGGTGGGTGCTTAACTGGCAGAGTAGTTTATATTATAGATATTTACTTGACTATCATAGTGTTAGAACACAAACAATTGTTGGAGGGTAGATGAACTGAATTATGTGTAGCGAATGATACATACATGTGTACAGTCAAACATTTAAAAATGGAATTTTTTTGTGTACCATACAACTTGTGAGGTATTAAAAATTAAATGATTGCAAATAAATCTATTTATTTACCATCTAAGTTAAATCACAAATATGTTTGGAATGGTGTAGTGGAATTAATATGTGGTAGCAATGTGAGGTGTTATTGGGAAAGGTTTTGGTTTGGTTGGTTTGGAAAGAAAAAAAGGGAGGGGCGCCAAAATGAGTTCTTGCCCCGGGTGAATACTAGTCTATTTACGTCTCTGTTTGTAATCATGCCTGGTTTTAGGCTACTAATTTAGGATGTGAGGTGACACTTTGAAATGATGTCATTTTTTAAGTGGAGAAAAATTTAGTTTCCCAGAAAATGTTTAAAAAATGAATAGGTAGTTTACACTTTGCATTTGAGTAATTTTAATGTTAAGTTAGGCCAAGTATTAAGAAATCATGGTATAGAAATATATTTAAAATTGTATTTAATGAAAGTTTTTGTTGGTTCCTTGGTTTACATTTGATTTAGTCGATTTTCTAACATCTAGAAACATACAAAAATTGTGTATATATTGCCCTGATTAAGCCAGATGATGGGAGTGGGTGTGCTGCTTATGTTTTAAATGAACATATTACTTAGGAATCTCAATACTAAAATGAAATAAAATAAAATGCTAATGAACTATAGATGATATCCTGGCTGACCTTTGATCCTGCAGTGTATTACAGTATATCCAAAATTCTAAGCATTCTTTTTTTAGTACTTACAATGTGTCTGCATTATTCAGCAGTAAGTTAAGTTACTTTCTTTGAATTTTATGAAGGTTATAGAAATGATCAATTGTAGATATAGACCTAATTTTTTAAGAGACTTTTGGCATCGTAAATGTAATTTAATTCTTTATTAGTTTTGTATTATGAGTGTATTTATTTTCGTATTTTTTGAACCATCTCGCAAAAAAACTTGCACAACATTTTTGGATATACAGGTTCCGATTTGGTAATATCAAATAAGGATTCAGGTATGGATTCACATTAGGTGAAAAACTGGATTTTCCCCATCCTTAATTTAATAACAATTTAGAAGTTTGTGATCACAATATAATTTGTCTTACTAAAACATAGTTTAATAATTATAGTATAAATTCACACTACTTCAACAACAATTATTGCATCTTTATAACTGACCGAGATCCCGCCCTCACAATGCTGGAAAGAAGAGGCGGTGTAATAATTGGAATCAATAAACATAAATTTAAAACTCTCTTACCAACCAATATCCTGGAATCAAAGCTGTTCGGCTTAAAATAAAAAAAAACCAAACAAAATTCTTAATATGTGGAAACATTTATATTACCCCAATACAACAAATACAGCTTATCTTTCCTACTTTGTAAATCTTAGAATTAATTTTGTGGATTATCAAGGTAATATTTTAATAAGGGCGGGGGGCAGGGGGGTTCAATGTGCCTGCCTGGTGTGGACTGGACATATATGCAGCATCCAGTATGCTTCTTACAGGTATCCGAGCCAAAGCACAGGCTTTGATTAACTTCATCACAGGACTGGGTTTATCCCAGTATAATTACGCTATTGTTTAAAATCACATTTTGGACCTTTGCTTTTCTGATTTAAAACAGTGTGTGTACATTCATTAAAGCACAGTATCCATTACTGAAAGCAGACTTGCCGCATCTGGCACTTAACGTCAACATTAAACTCAACACTAACCACACAAACATCCACTTGAAACATAGCTTGTTTCCTGGGTTCTGAGTTTAATCAAGGAAACCTCAGGTTTGGAACAGCATCTGTAAGTTGTGTTCCAGTGCTTGTCTTATTTTTTAAGCATCTGGTGATGTTGGCAGATAATATATTTGGCGATATGTCTAACATTTTGCACTGTAACTTATATTTTCTTTTTTTTTTTTGGCAGGCGAAACCTAACAGTTTGGAAGTTCTACTATACTTTCATCTGAAATGTGTATTCCACTACATTCCACCTCGCTGTATCAAGGAGATCAAGCATTTTAGATCTCTGACCTTGCGAGAGCAGGACGAAATGAAAATATTCATGGGTAAGTACAACTATTGTTTTAAAACCTTAAAAAAACTGTAAGTTAATGTCTTAGCTTTGATGTTGCCGGGGGTCGTCGGGGCGTTAGAGAGACGTTAAATAGAGAGGGCGTCACCGTGTCTAGGGGGCACGAACCCGGATGAGAAACTTAACTCTGGGCGTGACGTCGCCCGTGTGGGGAAATGACTCGACCCCCGTGCACTGCCTACAGAATAGTTGACCTGGACCCGCTCTCAGCGACGGGTACGCTATGTAGTAACAACGTGGGCTCTTAATGGCGTCCCTCACGCCAACCTGGAGTGCACACGTGGTTAAACGAAAAAAGACAAGTTCGATAACGCTGTGATTTATTGTAGACTACATGGTACAATTCCAGCTTAAGCGCATTACAGAAAGAACTTCAAATATGGTAAAACTGTTTAAAAGCCTTGCGGCGCGATCGGTTTACGGGCTGTCCGGCCACCACGTGGTCGGACGTTACGTTCGTGGTGATTTCGGAACTCCTTACGGATTACAAGGTAATCAATGAAACAGCCGACCCCCGAGGTAGGCTCCGAGGCTAGCGAAAATGATTACGGAGAATTACACAGAACATAATGACCGGGTCAGTATAGCGAAGTTGAAGTCCTCGGAGTGCAGAGCGCGTCCTACCTCGGGTGGTGATGCGAAGCGACTGGGGCGAGCGATGGCCGCCGGGGAGGCAGGACAATGGCGTTGCGCGCCAAGACGGATAGTACCGTTATTCCGAGCCGTATCACGCTGTGGCACATTTAATAAAACCAATTAAGTTACCAAACACCTCTTTACATTTTACCCTGGCGGTTCATGAACTGCAACCACGTAATAAATAAGTTAAACAAGAAAGAATTAAATAAAGTTACAGTAACTGGATGGCCTTCGGCAAGCCTGAGTCTATAGCGGCCCTTTAGCATTTCTGCCGAAAGGAAAACAAATGAAAAAGTATTATGCCCTGAACCTTACATACACAAGACTAGGGATAATTAAAGAAATACAATAATTATAATTAAATATAAATTAGCAGGGAACGAGGCACTGGCTCGACTCTGCCTCTTGCCGGGCGTTCACACACGCATACATCGGCCGCGGGATATTCGGAAGAAAGAGGGGTAGGAGGGTGGTAACATATCGGGCTCTAGGGGGCGTAGCCCTGGTCGACTTCAGTTTATAATGTTTAAGTACATGACACCACTCAACCTCAAGCCAAGAACAGTTGACAGGCCAATTAATGACGAATGTGAATTAAAAAAGGGTTGTAGTTCAATTGCTAATTTTGATATTAATATATATTTTTTTTCAAATACAACTCACTTTGCATACATTTAAACAGGAGATATTTGCTTCCGAAGTAAATTTGACATTGCTTTAAACTGAATGATATCAGATCACCATATTTTCATCTAGTTGCTTTACTGCATTCACTGTGGCACGTCATTCTGGGTTGGGATTCCCTTCTCTCTGTAGTGTAATGTTTCCTAGCAACTGGTATCTTAAAATATGCAGTTTAGTATCTACTTCAACATCCCTACTATAAGGGATACATTAGTTTTATTTCTCATTACTTTGTGTGTAAAGAGTGGATAAGGCACGAGTCTTAATTATGTGCAGTTTAATAATGAAATGTTCATATTTTTACAGGAATATATATATTATACATATACATAATATAACACTTGACAGGAAAGTATATATTTATTGGCAAGTAAATGTAAAACTATTCAAGTTTGTAAAATCATTTTTTTCAGGTTTGCTTCAATATCCAGTTAAATTTTTTGTAGGCTGCCTGACTGAACGAGTGGGTTGAAAGACTCTGCAGAGACAAGGAAGATTAATTAAACAATATTTAATATTTTTTGAATGATTTGCATGCTGATGCTTTTATAGTTATTTGAAAACTTCTGAATCTTCTGTAAGTTTTTTCAACAATCATCCATTTACTTGACCCCAATTAAAATGGTACAATGATTTATATTTCGCACAAATATTTCATTTGACAATGTGTGTTCAGCCAATGCTTATCTATGTAACCTCTTTTAGGGCCAAACCAACAAAGTTAACTATTCTCCACACAAATTGCAAACAAATGAGAAATAGCATAAATGCCCTAACTGATCCGTGAACAGACAAAGTCACAGAGGCATTGCAAGACACTTAATCAAAGGCAGGTTTCTCAAGGTTAGCAAAAACACAAGGGCAAAAAGTTTAATCAAATAAAAAGCATGATTCCAGGCATCCAGAATGCCAAATTAATCATAAAATAAATTACATTTTCTTTACAATAAATTACAAAATAAATCAAACGTAATATGAGATAGGCCAACATTAGCATAAGATTACTACAAGTTCAATCGAAGCTAAGAAGAAATAAACGTAATGTTTAATATAAAAAAATACATTATTGTAATAGTTAGGACCAAAAATATTTTAATAGCACCCAAATTTTAATCAATGGTTTTTTATAATAATACATTGAACCACTGCTTGTGCAAAATTCATAAACGATGTTAAATTTCAACAGTCAAACACTGCAGCTAAGGACACGCTACAGTTCTGTACTCGTCAGCTGCAAAGTTCACATGTGTAAAACTGCTCTATGTTTAACCAAATGCGTGGTGTCAGTTCCGTGGTAAGCTGCCCCACACTGGGCGGGTTGCTCGCTGCACTCTAGTAAACTGCAATAAAGTACAATTTCTAAAAGTAAACTGGGGTCATATGTTTATCCACAATATGCTCACCATAATATTCATTTACTACACAATGTCCTCATGTATGCCGTTAACAGTCTCCACGCGACGATTACTGATACTGAGCCGTGCACACATCCACCTTCGTGCAAACTTATTTCAAATCCTTTGGGCAATGACATGATCACAGGAATACCTTTATTATGTAGAGCATCTAATTCGCCAAGAGTAAATGCTACAAAGAGTTTGTAAGAGAGTGAATTTCAAAGGTGTAACACAAAAAGTTTTGCACAGAAATGTGTCATAATGTGCATCACATTAAGTATTATCGAAAAGCCTGAGCAAAATTTATGTCATGTAAATTCAATGAAAAAAACTCCAATGCAAAATAAGTGGGCTCATTATTACTACAAAGTTACCTACCAATAATAAGTCAAAGCTGTATGCACAATGATCATGCTCACAAAAAGAAAATTACATTAAATTCCAAGTCTAAATGTTTACCTACTGTTACAAGCAGGTAGCATTAGTTGATGCAACAGGTAG
This sequence comes from Bacillus rossius redtenbacheri, assembly GCF_032445375.1. Taxonomy (NCBI): domain Eukaryota; kingdom Metazoa; phylum Arthropoda; class Insecta; order Phasmatodea; family Bacillidae; genus Bacillus; species Bacillus rossius. The sequence continues at coordinate 9,568,336 of NC_086331.1, read as the reverse complement.
GGAGGTCAAAAATTGAAACTACCTAAAATTGTCCCCAAGCACATTCAACTTGGTCAAACAGAACACTATGATTATGCAGTAATTCAAGGTCAGGCGAAAGGCACACTATGCACAATTAATTCTAGACAATACAGCACAAAGGTTCATGTAAGTTAAAGACCTTACTTCGACTCACGCTGGCCATACAGGCTGCTGCTGCTGAAGTCCGGGAATCTGCAGGCTGGAAGACTCACAAGCCCCTCACGAAGATAGTGAGATGGTGCATGGTGCTGTATATCAGCCAGAACACACCAGCAGCCTTCATCAATGCTCCAACTGGGACTAGGTCGCGGCCCACAGCTGTTTCTCTCCCGCGCCGCGATACACATTTCAACTGTTCAATAGTACGGGTACCAAAATAAAAACGTACATTTTAATTAGTCTACAGTGCAAATTATCATCAACTTGGAAATCATAGCTTTAAAGAGTTTTTTATGGTATGAAAAAAATACAAATACCTAGTACTGTAAGAAATTGAACAGCTCAATACTCCATATACAAACATGAATAAATAGAGTAAAAATCAATGAGCAAAGATAAATAAAAGTAGTGACCAAACGAAAGCTTAACTCAATATATGCAAAATGGAAACGTATCACAAAGGCATTAGACCAAAAATTAAATATATAAAAATATTAAATGGAAGACATTAGCAACATGCCTCATGCAGTGTGTTCAGAAATTGCTGGACACCAATCTAATGGATGGCAGGGAATGCCAAAACAAACAATGTCTGGAAACACAACCCTGCAGAGTTTAAGTTACAGCTATAAATAGTAACATGCAATTTTACATTTTACTCATATCCAGGCAGCACTGCACCGGTTGAGACACTGCACAATCGTAGCGCAGTGACGTTCAGCAGGCAACATGCCAAGCGCAGACATTTAGAGTTAGCCACATGCACTAGCAACACGCAGTTATGGTATGAATCTCCCAGTTTCCGGCAGTCCCGATGGTAGGCTTATAAAGATAAATGGTATGACATATCAATCATTGAGTGTTATTGTAAGCATTTAGAGTAAGTAAAGAATATTTCTCTACACATTTTAGAACACATTATGTAAATGTTTTTACATAAATTAGTGGCGATTCACAGAGCAGGCTACTTTTCTTGGCAGCTGAAAGAAATTAGCAATTTAACCCTAGAAAGCTAAACTATCGTAGATTTCACGAGCATGTTTTGTTTTCATGTACCTTGCACCCCTTAATCGGCGTAAATGGACTCGCCGTCCAGTTCCGTGCCTCACTTGGCTGACCTCATTAGTTAGCGTTCATCTCGCTTCGCTGCCTGTTGTCAGTTCAGTGCGGCTGACAATCACTCATACATTTTACGATAGTTTAGCTTTTACGGTTGGATTTTATTATTTACTAATTTTACTTTTAGTGGTTTATTATCGACTGAAAAGTGATAATACTGTGTTCTAATTACGGGCGTTAGTAATAACTATGTTATAAAAATGAGTAAAAAGTGCACTGACAAAGACATTTTTAAATATCTTCAAGATAACGACAGTGATGACTCTGACTGCGCTCCTGGTTCAGATAATGAAGTCGATCATGTGGAATATGATGACGTTATAAGTACAGATGATTCCGATGCAGACCCACATTATCGCCCTGATTCAGAGCAAGATCTGTCAAGTTCGGAAGAAGAAGAACTGTCACCGCCAGTGAGAAAAAAAAAGACTTGTCAAGTAAATCCCATTGTGTCTCACCGACTTGCAGCAACGCAAACAGCTTCTGGTAGCGAATCTACCCCGAAACCTTCAGGGCATTATGCATCATCACAACCATCCACCAGTGGCACAACTACCCCGCAACATGCTGAAGCTACACCCGGACCTACAGGTGATCCACATTTAGTGGTTTTCAATAAAACTAGCCTGAGGGGTAAAAATGGACACCATTGGACTAACAGCTGTTCACAATAGAGCCTCGGTAGCGAGGAATGTCATTCATATTTCACGCGGATGCATTGGTATTGCTAAAGATAAACTAATGCCTGTGGAAGTTTTCAGGCATTTTTTCACTGATGAAACTAAAAATCAAATTGTTTATTCCACAAACATGAAAATTCTGGAAAAGAGTGCTAACTATACTGCACAAACTAAAACTGTTGGAGCAATGAACGATAGTGAGTTCGATGCTCTATTAGGGTTACTAATTCTTTCAGCAGCCAAAAAGGACAATCATTTACGGTCAAACGAGATGTTCAACCCAGAAATCAGTGGTGAGAGATACCATGCAACCATGAGCTGTGACCGATTTGATTTTGTAACGCCTCTCGTGCCTCAAAATTAAATTATTTTAAATTAATTAAAAAGAGCCTTGGAAACTTGCTGGGTAAGAATAATAAGTTTATTGACCAGAGGTGGCACGAGGTGGAGAACAAGACAATTTGGAACTCCCTGACACAAGCAACTGGGGAGCAGGTGGATCGTTTAAGGGAAGAAGGTATATCATAAATAAATTAACACTACACAAGTAGCTTGGTCTATAGGTTCCCTGTTTTATTTAAAAATGTAAATAATGAATTCTGTTTTCATTTGATTTGGCATTTATAAGTTTCCCAATTAATATATTAATTATATACTTAAGTTTTTCGAGAACGGGCCGGCCCTATATTAGTATAACAACACATACTCAACTTTAACAACAAACAATTACATAAAAATTTATAAGTATCACTTCAAAATTTGATTTGTCCAATTATTACATCGATGATTAGTTTTACTGATTCTACATATTCTTGAGGAAAGCACTGTTCGCTGGTAGGCTATTCATTCGATTAATGTAGTTCGTAGCTAGAAAGTGGGGGGGTGGGGGGATGTTGATTTTACATTACCACCCGACGTTATCGGGTCGCGGAAACATCTCTTCTAACGTGACCCGCAGTGGAGGTGCAGGACCACGAGCTGGGAGCAATTTGTCTCTCCAGCACTTCGACCCTGTCTGAAAACCAAGCCAAATTCAAAAAGAATTAGACTTGCTTCCAGACAGTCCTACACCGTCGGCGCAAAAGGCCAACAAACGGGATGTGGGGGAGAAGGCCGGATTACTCACCAAACAGGGTGTAGAGTTCGGAGCTCACTAGGTGTCTCGCGCCGACATCAGGATGCCGCGGAACGAGAAGACGCGGATGCGCGAACGAAGCCGAAAATTTAGAAAAAAAAAAATAAAAAATACTAAAACTTAAAAATTAGAGACATGACTTGAACTAATTACTACTACTGACCGACTACTGAACAAATGGGATCACATCCCTTAGAGCAACTGACTACATCTCTTCTGCATCCGAATTCGCAATTCCCGCGAAAAACCTCCTAGCGCAGAACGTCGAGAAGACGTGGTGAGTAGCTGCGATCAGGACTGAGTGCCACGAGGGCGGACAGAGCTCCTAATTAAAAACAGGCGCTAAAGCCCTAGGGAGGAGGGGGGAAGGTTCGGTTCTAAGCCGAAAATTTCCGAAGGAGTCCGAGGCGGGCGTGACAAGAACACGACATGCGCGCTCTCTACCGGACAGAAACGAAGGCAACGAACAATCGACTTCTACAGGCCGCGAGAAGAAAGCATAGTGCCTTATGGCACCGCGACGCTGCTTTCTAGCGGCGTAAGGGGGAACTACTTGAGGCGGTGAGCTGACTTGCCACCAGGTGTCATGAGGGTGAGCTCTGCACACTGGCGACCAGGCCCGCGGTTACTTTTTCCTCCGCTAGATGTCGGGGATGTGTCTGTCGGACCAGGGAGAAGGTTTTTGCATCAGGTCATCGTCCCGTCCGGTCACTGCTCCTAGCTTGATTTCTCAGAACTAAAGTGATGTGGAGAGAGAGAGGAGGGGGGGGTACAGAAAACGCCACTCTGCTGGGAACACAGCTCCACTGGATCCCCATGCGTGACGAGACATGCTACTCTCAGCAGCTCTCTGAGAAGTAGCCGCTTGCAGCCCAGAAGCTGCTCTATGCAGTTTTGGTCATGCAGGGAATTAAAATTACAAACTCGGGACGTGACTGCAGGCGAGAGAAATTTCAACCGGGCTGACCATGTCCACATTAGTCAGCAAAATATCAGATTGGCCCCCCTGGGAAGGGGCTTCGGTCCACTGGCACAAAGTTTAAATCCGTGGCGTACACCGGCCTAACAAAAAGTAAATCACCCCCATTAACAACCAGATAAATTAAAAAAATAAGAAACCCCAAAAAATTTTAAAATTATAGAAAAAATTAAAAAAGGTGACGAAATGCCTAATTTGCGGCACAATTTTTTTGCTAGAGTGCTTACGGTTTGATGATTCTGCAACTCGAGCCGATAGGATAAAAACTGACAATTTTGCTCCTGTGAGGAAAGTTTGGGACTTATTTGTTGCTGCGTGCCGAAGTTCTTACAAGCCTAGTTCTTTCTTGACTATTGACGAACAGTTACTTGCATTTCGTGGACGATGTAGTTTCCGAATGTACATTCCGAACAAACCAGATAAATACGGGCTGAAGATAGTTGTTATGTGTGATACTGCCACAAAATATATGGTTAATGCCCTTCCTTACACAGGTAAAACTTTAGACACAGAAGGTTTGCCTCAAGCTGAGTTTTTTGTGAAAGAGCTGTCAAGAACTTGTCATGGATCCAATCGCAACATAACAGTTGACAACTGGTTCACATCTGTTCCACTAGCAACCTCACTTTTAGGAAACCCATACAAACTTACGCTTGTAGGTACACTAAGAAGAGACAAGCGAGAAATTCCACCTGAAATGAAATACCCTAAGGGCAGAGCCATAGGGACAAGTATGTTTTGTTTCGATGGCCCAAAAACCATTGTTTCTTACAAAGTAAAAAATTCCAAAACTGTTTTGTTACTATCTACTTGCCACGAAAAGCATGTCATCGATAAAGTCTCCAAAAAACCTCAAATCATCGAGACCTACAATGTCACTAAAGGAGCAGTTGACTCCTTGGACCAGATGTGTCATCAAATGTCCTGTAGCCGCAAGACCAGACGATGGCCTTTGTGCGTGTTCTATGGCATGATGAACATTATCCTAGTAAATGCATATGTTGTTTACGTTACTAATGTTGTGAAAAGAGGTCAGTAACCAGTATCAAGAAGGAAATTTGCTATGTAAATCCACCACAGCCTTGTAGAGCCATGGCTTCAATGAGCGAATACAGTACCCAACTTTGACCTGCAAACTCCGGCAATCAATTGCAGATATCCTGAAAATTCCAGTTCCAGAAAGGGTCCATGACCTCCCTCAAAACCTTCCACGAACAATTTGCGGAATTTGCCCATCCGTCAAGAGGAGGATGACGTCGATCTACTGCTGCTACTGCAGGAAACCAATCTGCATAGAGCATCGCGGAAAGTGTTGTGTCAACTGTGTTGAGGACTTGTAAAATTTCAAATCTGACAGAAACATGTTTTGAATGATGTATTTTAACACAATGTTTTCAATAAAGTATGTACTTGTATTCAAAAGTATTTTGTTGTAATTTTTTTTATCATTCGTAGATTTTACGATAGTTTAGCTTTAATGTAACTTTTGATCAGTTTAGATTTCTAGGGTTAAGTCACATTAAAATTATCCTACAGTGGTGGTTTCTTCACACCAACTTAATTCAGTAGATCTATTTAATAATTTCTGCCAGCACTAAATGCAGACTTATTTCTAATCTTTCTCCAACATAAAATAACCAAGGATAAAATAACCATACACTTGATCAACTACAAAACCACAAATCATTTCAACATTTGGACCTAACACATGTTACCCATTTCACTCAATTACACTTATAAATGGGATCAGGGTCGCTACACAATTCTGAACATGAAATTCCCTGACTTTTCCAGGATTTCCAGTCCATAAAGAAAAATTTCCAGAACATTACATACGGTTGTAGTCGTACTTGATAACTTATTTTGGAAAGTTCATAAATGGCATTTTTTATTCAGCATATTTGCCACACTACCATATGATAATTGGTATAAAACATGCCCTTGCAGAATGTTCATCTTTTAGTATTAATTAGCTAAGTAATTTTGTTAATGAGTGGTTTAACTATATTCAATTATAGCTAAATTAGAACATATTAATTGTCATTAATGTACCAAAATGAGAATTTTTAATATTCAAATGTGTCGGCCCACAAATTAACTAATAAACAATTATAAAAATATTAAATTTAAAACGTACATACTTATAAATTTCAAAGAAATAAGGGTAAAGTTGCTATTTTGCATATTTAAAATAGCGTAGATGACATAGTTAAACATATAAAATGTTCATAGAATGTAAAGTATTTCTGACATTTAAAAATGGTGATAAATTTATTGACATGAACCCATACAAGAATATATACAAAAATTTGTGATAAGGCTTATGCAAATAGTGGTTTTTTTTTTTCACTTGAATCAAATATCACAATATTTACGAATATTGAATATTTTTCTAACACAATTTCTAACATACAGTAACTTTTTTTTTACACTTACAGAGTCCAAGAAAATTGATAAAAAAAAGTGAAATACAAAAGAGTAATATACATGGAATCATTATAAAGATATTGTTAGTCCGGAAGAACAGTGACACAACTCAAAAAAACCGGATTTTGTGTTATGCATTGAAACACATTCCTAATCATTCATACTTTTCGCGAGAAAAACGTCACAAAACTACATGCAGTAACCGCTCACCAGATGGCAGTAGTGTCACCTTTCTTTTGAGCAGATGAGTTTCAGGCAGGGCAAGAAGAGCGTCACATTTCAGTGTGAGTCACGACGTTCACAGAGTAAGACTGTTTTTTAAACAGGAGGAACGACATATCTCAAAAAGGTGCTATGCAGGAGTTGTGATTTGTTCAAGAAGAGTGACACTTTGATTTGTGTCACTGTTCGTTGAAAGTGAGTAAAAATATTACACTATATTAAATAAAGTATACTGCTAATTAGAGATGTGTCTGTTTATGTGATTGAATTTCCTTACGGTTTCTGCATCTATTAAGACGGTTTTTGTATGTATTAAGAAGTTGTCACTGTTCCTGAAAATTTTACATTATTTGTCTCCCGGAATCACTGGTTTAATTGGTTCTGCAAACATAAACTCAATTATAAATTAAGATCTTGAATGGAATAACTTTTTAAATATATGTAGATTTTTTTTAGCGATCCGTTTTCAATTTCTATCTTGTTCGAATCTCTCTTTCATATTTTATAATTTAGAATTATTGCAATGACTATGTTGAGTTAAGCTCATTAAAACCTACTTAAGAACAAATTATAATCCTGCATTTTTAATTGTGTCAGTCCGATAACATTACTAAACTGATATTATCCAATTATTAAATGAAATATATTAAAATATTATAATAAAGTTAAAATGTTCAGAAAAAAGCTATGTTCCCAATGATGCGTAGCTATTGTAATTTTTGTTTTATGGTGATGAGTGTGAGCCTAGATTGTATGTTCATTCATCAATTGTAACAATGGCATTTCATGATTGTGTTAAGATATTTCTATCAAAATTAGCATACTGTAGACTCTCAATGATATGCTTGACACTAAATTTGAATGTTTATTTCAGATAACAATGTCCAGTAACAGTTGCTGTGATTTAATACTCAGACTTTGCAAAGAGCGTGATAATGACAAAGAAGAGGAAAGAGCTACATCAGGCCGTTTTTGTATGTGGCACATCGCTAGAAACAAAAAAGGTGATATACAAGAAAGCATGTCCGCTGTTAATACGACTGATAAACATCCTGAAAAAACTTATGAGGCCAAAAATACAAACTTTGGTACGTAATTATTTTTGTTATGTTTTAACTATAATTATTGACAGTAATTTATAATCAATAAAATAAAAAAAATTTGTACATTTTTTTTCAGACAATATTCGAAGGGACAGTGTGTGTAACCCTCCAGCAAATGCTTCTGGCCACAATGAATTTTCCAGCAGTGATTCTGTATCAGACTTGTCAAGTGATGACAGTGTGGCTGATCCAGACTACAATGCCTTAGATCCTACAGACTCTACATTTGACAAAGCATCGAATATTAAATCACTACAAATAAAGGGATCTGAAAATGCTGAACCCAGTACATCAACAAGTGGAAAAGCTACATCAAGGTGTGTTTTGAGACCCAGCGAAAATATGCAGAGGGGTAGAAAAAGGTTACGTAATCCAGACGAGTGGCAAAAGAATCGAGCTAAAAGGGCGAGAAATACTGGTGAAAGTTATACATCATTTTCTAACAGCCAAAAGGTTGTTGCAGGCAGAGAATTACAACCACCATGCAACGAAAAATGCAGACTAAAATGTTTTAGTAAGTTCACTGAAGATCAGTGTAGGAATATTTTCAATGATTACTGGGGCTTGAAGGACTTGCAAAGGCAACGTGAATTCCTGTTGGCTAGTATGTCAGAGGTAAAACCGAAATATCAGTACCTCAAAGCGGACAGTAACAGGCGTTCTAATAATGCATTTTATTTTGTTACTGAGGGTAAGCGAACTCGTGTTTGTAAGCATTTTTTCAAGTCGGCTCTTTGCATTAATGACAGGCCAATAAGAACAGTTCAGCAGAAGAAAAATACTTCAACAGGCAACATTCTCTCCTTGGATATGAGAGGAAAACACGGGAATCACCATAAAGTGGACGAGAACATCAAGGAAAGTGTGAGAGATCACATAAATACCATCCCTTGCATACCAAGCCATTATTGCCGTGCTGTGACAAACAAGAAGTATATAGAAGGAAACAAAACGATTGCGGAACTACATAGGGACTATGAACAACTGTGCAAAGAGACTAGCCAGCCCTCTGCTAATTATGTCATGTATTCCCGAATATTCTGCGAAGAGTTCAACTTATCATTCTTTGTTCCTAAGAAGGATCAGTGCGAACAGTGCCTTGCTTATTCTAATGCTAATGAAGAGGAAACAGCTGAATTACAGTGTAGTTATGATACTTACATTGAAGAAACCAAGCTATCCCGAGAAGAAAAGGAAAATGATAAGTCCAACTCCAACGCCATAGAATCTGTGTTCGATCTTCAAGCAATGCAAATGGACAAGCCTCCTCATTTTATTATGTGTCAAAATTGAGTGTTTTCAACTTCACTGTGTACAATTTGAAAACTAACCAAGTTGAATTCTATGTATGGCACGAGGGAGAGGCTAAAAGAGGAGTAAATGAAATAGGTTCCCTTGTTCTACTGTATCTCGAAAGTACGAAAACAGATCATACGAACGGAATTGATGTGATTTTCTATTCCGACAACTGCGCTGGGCAACAAAAAAACCGTTTCTTGATAGCTACGTACATGTATGCAATGATACAAAGTATAACACATAAGTTTCTCATAACCGGACACAGTCATAATGAAGGGGACGGTGCTCATTCGGTGATAGAGAGACACATCACTCGAGCCCTAAAGTCAGGGCCAATTTATGTTCCTGAACAATACGTGTCCCTTATACGATGCGCAAAGAAAACCGGAAAGCCCTGCAGAGTGCATGAAATCTGCCATGAAGACATAAATGATATGAAAGCTTTATCAGCTGAACTTGGTCTTCGGATAATAAAAAATACTGATGGAGAACAATTCAAGATTTCGGAAGTTAAAGTGCTCAAGGTGAAGAAGGATCAGTTTGGAAAACTCTTCTACAAGACTTCCTATGAAGAAAGTGAATTCAAACAAGTTGATGTTTTGCAGCCTAGAAGAGATAATAAACTTAGCCAGGTGTCAAACATTCCGTTGCAGAAAGTGTACCAAAGAAAACAAGGGATTTCCGAAAAGAAAAAAGATGGTCTATTGTCTCTGTTGAGGAAAAAATGTATTCCAAATTGCTATGCGACATTTTATACTAATTTGTAAATGAAGTGTCTCAATTTGTATAACAAAATAATAATTAGTAATATTTTTTGGTCTGCAGTCTGATTTGATAGTGTGGAATTTCTGAAAGTGTTTTATTAAAACTTAATTCTTAGTTTCTAGATAAAACTGTTCTTGGCATACTTTTACTTTAATTAGAAGGGAAAATAAATGTATTAGAGTATAATTCATTGTGTATGCTACTTGAAAGTTTTGATTATAGATGTGTAACTGTTAATTGTTAATTTTTGTAATTCAAAACTGTCAGCTTATGTAGTTTGAAAATGTGTAGTTAGATAATAATAATAATGTCTGCAATCAGTACATAATATTTCAAAGCCTAATAAAGCAATTTAAGTTTAAATTTCTATTAAAACATTCTTTGTGGCATATTTTTTTATTTTGCATACATTACTTAACTCAAAAACTTAACAATACCTATTGCAAGAAAAGTGTCATAAGTCAAAATAATGTTTTAAAATATTATTTTAAAAAGTATATAAACAGTTCTTCTGAAAATATCCGACTGTAAACTAAATACAAGATATGAAATTCATAATAGGGCTTGTTATAGAAAACCTACCGTTCCAAAATTCTGAGAGAAAACATATCAAAATTAGGTAAAATTTTCAATTTTGTTTCCTGAAAAACTTACTTTTTTGAGTTGTGTCACTGTACTGAGGGTACCAGACCTGCAACTCTAGGTTCCGCTTGCCAGTACCATGGTTCCTCGATGATAGCTGATATAATTATCACTTAAAGTTGCAAAGCAATAAATACAAATACTATTTAACACCTAAGAATATTTGAAGGTACAGTACTAGATGTAACGAATAAAGAAAGGCACCAGACTCGCTATAGCTGTTTGCACACACGTCTGAACTCGATCGCGATTTCCGATGAACTCATCACAGGCATGTTATTACTGACGAGGACCGAGCTCAATAATGAATCGTTTGTGATCGTCTGCAAAAATGTAACTGACATCAGTCATTTTGGAATATTTTACAGCTATTTAAATTTATTCAAAGCGAAAACATTTAATTAGTTTTAATTTAAATTTATCTGTTTTTAGTTCAAAATTTTTATTTTACACACAGTGGATTGTTAACATATTTTATTTTCTGTCCAGGCACATTTGCAGAATTTCATTGTTTGAATTAGAACCACTTTGCCCCTTTGTTGCTTTCAAATTCTTTCCTTTTGTTAGTGGGGTTGATAGGTTTAGTGATTTTTAGTTTTTGTTTTAGGGGGGGGGGGGGGATAAATGCCCAACCCTGTATTTGCCACTGTTTTGTATGTATAGTTCATCTCATTATGTTAAAAATTCTATACAAAATACTTTATATTTAATGCAGTCTTACTCCTCGACCCACAAACATGTTTTAAACAACACTTTAATGGCATGCCTAAGTCCTTTTTCACTGATGCTACATTACTTCCATGCTCCAGTAAAATCACAGATCCATCTAGCCTCCCACAGCGTACCACTCGGCAGACTACACCAGCAGTCTTCACCGATCGTAAGCATTATCGGAACAAAATCAGATGATACTGAAACCACTGGCCAGTGAAATATGTAAATTTCATAACCCACTGAATATACGCTATTGTTTCAATCATTGGGTGAATATAGAGGTAGAGCTCAGGTGATGCTGTGTAATACCAAATTTTCATGGCCTACATAATAAAGCCAACATAATGTGTAAACAAATTCATTTCTTTATTTTTTTAAGCATGTAACAAATGTGCATATTAATTTGGTGGTCACTATCCCAAACTTTCACACCTCATGACATCTGAACATGGAATTGCTTGAGCTTCCAGCCATGTGCTGGTAATGAACGAGGTTGTTGAACTGTAACTATTTAAATTCTTTCAATACTGTAGTGCTATGACATCCTGAAACTGGTCATATATTCTCTTAGAGAAATTTTTTTTTGGGGGGGAGGGGTGGGGGAGTTAAGGAAGTTCGGGAGTAATTTTGTTAACAGGCTATCTCAAAAAAACGTACTCACTCGGAAGTTTCAATAAATTGAGTGTTAATTAACATTTAGTAAATACAGAGGCATTTGTGATTGTGTTGGGAAGAGGGGAAGGGAATATTAAAAATATATAATTCCCACCAACAAATGGAAAGAATTTGAAAGCAAACAGCAGGCAAACAATTAGTAGTATCCCCCGCCAATTAAATTATGCATAAGCTCCTGCTTATAATAAACAAAATGTCCATAAATCATAACATAAATCACTACTTTTGTTTAATCATTAAATGTTCATTCTGCGAGTGTGCCCTGGATTTACACAAAAAAAGAGTAGGCGGTAGCAACACAATTCTTGCCAGGGATAAACGTGTTCAGCCCCGCAGGTTCCACAATCCTTTCTTCCTACAACTGACTTAAATTCATTCACAGTGTCAGGGATGGATCTAAACTTTTATTCGCCCAGGGAAGAAATTGTGTTTAGTGCCCACCACCCTCCCCAACAGCAATAAACACACCATGCATATTTTTATTTTAGCATATTTGTAGCCTACATTATATGTAAAATGTTAAGTTTAATTTTATCCAACCCCATATGATTATTGACAATGAGTAAAATCAAAATAGTATATTTTGTATGGTTATATTTTTCTATTCACCATTTATTTCACACTTTTTGTAGTCTACACAAAATATGTCGACCATCATGCACCCCCATCACAACCCTATATGCATCACTGCACAGTGTAAGTTTTCCATGCCTCATTCGTCCGGCTTCATGACCTGCCCCACACGACCTGGTTCAGATGCAGGTTGCTTAAATAGAAACATAATTTTGTAATTACACTATTCTGATAATGGCTACATTAATCAATCTTAGGCTGAATCATGCCCCAGGCCTCATATAAACTATTAAAATATCTCAGACATTTGCAGCTTTGCCAGCTCATGGCCGCCAGTACTGAAGAAACCTTCAATCCTTCATAATGCTGTTTTAATTAATTATGGTCAAGGACTTTAAGTGCCTGCACCATGTTTGCACCCACGAGGCAAGTTAGTAATTTCCAGCTTAGTCAGGTTTTATCGTTTTGATGTATAACAGCTTTCTTGTAAGGGAAGGACAATGGATTCCTGGGGTTTTTTAAGCTAGTTTTCCCCAGTATCCGCCCTTCCTCTCGTTCGTGGTGCTCGGTTCCTTTTCTTGACTGTATCCCTGATCTAACACTGGAAGAAACAAGAGGTTTGGGACAGTGTTCGTGGTGTCTTTGTGTGCGTCTGTTTTTCGGTTTGTGTGTATGTTCTTTCATCTGTAAGCGCCCAGGCGCCTTCCTGTACAAAGCAAATAAAAAGCATTTAAAATTCAATTCAATTCAATTCAATTCAATTGATTCAAAAACATTTTAATTTATATGGGCTGAGGACTTTCAGTGCCTGTACCCTTTCATGCCCACATTGCAAGGTAATAATTTCTGGCTTTGGTAGCCTTCAGTGTTCTGATGTATAACAGTTATTTTTGAGGAGTAATCAATCTCTGTAAACACCCTTACCACTTTAGCCTTTTTGCCCAAAATAGCCACGGTCAATACCATTGTCTGTGTCGCACTCTGTACCAACATGAAACGAGCCTCCACTCGCATAGCAAAAACTGGCCATGTCAGAGGAAGACTGTGTTCGAGCATATGACATCTGAATAAATCACTCCGACCTGAGTACCAGTAAATTTTTATTCCATCTGAATTAGTAACCAACCCCTTGGGGATACTCTGTTGAGTCAATGGTACACTAATGTTCACAGCCACATGGTGACATCGCGCCCAGATTCTGCAATAGTCATTGACACCCCTGTCAAGTAGTACACAGGTCTGCTCTTTTTTTTTGTAATTGGCACCCATAACCCCGATACCAGTAGATATCAGGAGACATCAGCACATTTCGCAAATAGATTACATTTCTGCTTATTATGTTGCCCCTTGATGCTCCACTACCACAAATTATCGCTTGTTGTGCAAGGCTATTAGCTGTATCCGAATACATAGGGATGCGTCCACAGCAAATACATCCCTTAGCAAATGCAGCCACAATGTAAAGGAGCATTTCTAATGGATGGATAGTATCCGAATACTTCTACTGCTACCACCACCTGTTGACAATTGGTCGTACTAATGTACACATAGCCATTGCAGAGTCGTGATAATTTTGAATATTCAGCAAAGGGTAAATAACAATTATAATTATATATATATATATATATATATATATATATATATATATAATATAAAGTGGTTATAAATGTTAGCAATCAAAATAAAAAAGTTTGTTACGAATAAAATATATTAAAAATGCTTAAAATGAGCATTAAATACAACTATCAGTTTAAAGTTCGGCTTTCGGTAATTTTTATTACCGCTTTCATTTCTCTCTAGGTATTTAAGTTATCACTTATCACTTACCTACACTTATAACGTTTTAAACCAATCTTATGCCACAAAACTTAAAACAAATTAAAACACGAATCCGAAGCTAATGAATGTATAGACGCGTTAGTGATTGCGAATGTCGTATCAGGTATCACTAGAAACCTCGATTCCGAGGAGGGGTGAAGGCCGGCATCCCTGGGAAGCCATCTTTTCACAGAAGAGAGCCAAACTCCCGACTGTGCATGTTCGTTTTTTTTTTTTGTTCATTGTAACTCACGATAACTAATGGTCAATTAGGTTAGGTTAGCTACATTACAAATACTTTTAAACATTGTGGACGGTTGATTTGGTTAGGATAGCTACATTAAAGATACTGTGAAATCATGTAAACGGTTTCCTAGCCCTGGATAGCTACATATTAAAAAGTTATTTGCTAAGCAACCATAAAATGATTTTACAGTATTTTTAATGTAGCTATACTTACCTAATATAACCAACCATCCACAATATTTTAAATAATTTATAATGTAGCTAACCTATCCTAATCGACCGCAAAATTTAATGCCACACCGGTTTATACAATGAGATAGAACGGAAAAAAAAAGCGAGCATGAACTTCGGGGAACGTCTGGTGTGGCTCTCTCGTTTGTGAAATGAAGGCTTCCCGGCTAGAGGTGGGTCGAAAAGTATCAACCTGATACTTTGTCACTGATACGCGCCTGTATCAGGATCGGCAAACGAGTACACTTGAAAAGTATCAGAGACTTTAGTATCAGTTCAGAATTCACCTGGAACAACACCACGGCCAATGAGCGCAGTACCCGATCGCAGATGACGGTCACTTGGGCGGAGCTTGTGAAAGGGGAGGGAGCAGGAACGACGAATAAGGGATAAAGAAGGGAAATAATGTAGGGGAGGAAGCGCAGGGGAAGGCGTTGAAGCCTTGAAGGAGAGGCGCAAAGCGATATTGTTACAAGCAGGAAGCTAAGTCGAATATTAAATTAGACACATTCTTCAAAGAGGCTTGCAGAACACAAAACCAATGCAACAATTAACCTTCAAACCAATCTTGTAGAATCAGACTCTGAATAAAGACTAACGTACATGATGCAGTTTTATAAAAACATTTACCGGTTTAAAGAATGCAGTGATGGTGTTTGTTTTGTCATGTATATATTTGTAGGTTTTTTTATGATATGTGCTGGTCCAAGAATTTATACAGCCATTTTGCTGCAGTGTAATTTTCTTGTATTGGTTGTATTTAACAGTTTTCAGTCTTGTAAGGTAATTAATTGTTTTATATTAAAACCAGTTATGTTTATATTTTTGATTTAGTACGCAAACATTTTCAACGATAGCATTTTAGACGCATCTGGGTTTTTTACCCATGTGTCTGGGTTTTTATTAGGTTATCTAGGTTTTTCATGAATATCAGAGTGGCAGCCCTGGTTACAAGTCGTTTTGTTTATTGTCCTACTTCAAAGTATGCTCAGTGCGCAGTGCGTGCACCGTCTCGTTCAATAATAAAACTAATGAAATTTTAATATTAAAAAGTACATTAATACAAGATATAATATTTATATTTGTGCACCTAACAGCTATGAAAATGCAAATAAATTCTTAGTTGACACTAATAACAGATGTAATCAACATATGGACTTTTTTTTTTCGATAACAATTAGTAACTAGTGTTTTTATACATTAAAAATTCACAATTTTATCAAAAATAAAAAATAAAAAAACAGATAGGTACATTAGTGAGCATACTATATCAATGTTTACGTTTCAAATGTTTCTTCAGATTAGTCGATGATTTATAACTCAGTTTTTGTTTACACAAATTACAATTAGCAAACTCATTATTTTCCGTGAAAAAATTCCACACAAATGAAGTCTTTTTCGTGCACTTATCCATTCCTTATTTCACTATAAAAATACTAACTACAAAGCATGACAGCCCGCAACATGGTGATACACGGCCAGGACGAACTGCAGGAATGTTGAACTGATTGATACTGGTTGTATCAGGCGTGCATGAGAGTATCAGAGGTAGAGAATTACCAGGCGTGATAAATAATGTATCAGATTCTCCTTCCGGTCGCACGGTCTGCGTACGCGGAGCTTTGTTTCCTCCTGGGACCGTCTGATACAGAAGTATCAGAGACTTGTAGCATGTTACAATGCTGTATCAGTATCAGGTTGTGACAGATACCGAAAATTGCTGTAACAACCCACCTCTATTCCCGGCATCCCTTGAGAGAATTCAGAGCAACGCAGAGATAGCCGCGTCCACTGATGCACTTTTAGTGGTTCCATGAAGCTAGTATTCGGATACAGCCATAATTTAATTTCGTGAAAACTGCTTCCCTGGGAGTGATCCCACAATACTGCCTTTTTTCGTTAGTTTCAAAGTGCATAGCATTAAAAAAATGTATTCCATGATAAAACTTTAACATATTAGTTTAAAAAAATAAAAACATAATTGTAGTAACACTTTTTTTTTTAATGAAGAATAATGATATTAGTAATCATGCATCCATGTAGGTACCTAAGCGAGATTTCCTTTATTAAAAAAAAGAGTTCGTTGTTTACTAGCAAGTAGTATCTGATATCTTATTGAAAATGTGTTCTAGAATTTTAATCATTAAGTGCACATAACTCCCTAATAATTACTTGTTACAAAGGCCATATTCAGCACCCCTACAAAATGGGAGCAAAAGCCATGTTATTCCGAGCACTTAAAGAAACACTCCAACCCCTCACATTGAAATGTGATATCTATAGGGAATGTACAGGTCAGTCTCCGCCGATAGATTGCAGTATTGTTATATATTGCCTTTTTGTCTCCAGCACATTATGATGTAGATATAGGCTGGTGCAAATTTGCTTGTTGTGTGTGATGTGCTATGTGGAACAATATCCTAAATATTGTATATAAGTTTATTGTGTTTTGTATGTCTCATGTCCAAGTAGAAGATTAATGTTTATGGAACTATGATAATCATCTAAAATCAGAGGAGTCATTATACTATATTTTACGATCATTAATCTATGTAGTTTAACAATAATATTAATGACTTTCATTTCTTTGTAAATAACTTTATGACTGCATTAAATTAACCCCTTCTGGAGTTCAATTCTAAAATGCACACTGGTAGTAGGTTTAAGGTGGGAGCGATGCCAGGTTCTCCCGCCTGTGGGTTGTGTGGACATTGTAGGATTATCAAATACTAACGACAGCAAAGTATCATTTTACAAGCTCACAAGGCACGAGGCTATGTCCAGTACAGCTAATGCCTACTTGTGGTTTCATTTGCCCATGTCATCCATTTGGTCTGTGATTGTAGCCTTGTGCATAGGAGCTTGGAAATTGACGATCGGTGGTCGTGAGCGACGAGGAACAGTTGAACTTCCGCCTGTAGCTTGTCTTTTGTCTTTGAGAATGTCTTTATATGGCCCTTAGTTGGGATAACCCATCATATATATATATATATATATATATATATATATATATGGTTTTAGAGTCATATATTATTTTTGTAAACAAATTTAGTTCAGAACAACAACAAAAAAGTTTATTTTCTTAAATTTTCATTTTCAAGATGCGCAATTATTTATTTTCTGTTTTCCCGCCACTTTTGCCATTAGTTGAGACTGGTGATGATGTTAGGGCGTCAACTAGCTTCTCTTATGGCCCTGTGAACTAGTCCTTAGGTCGAGCAGGGAAGTTACCTCAGGGCAGGGGCTCAACAACTAAATTTCCAAAGGGGGGGCAATATATCTTTTTATAAAAATCCTCGATCCCCCTATTGAAGCGGGGGGGGGGGGGGGGGGGGGGTTCGGGGGTCTTCCCCCGGGAAAATTTGTATTTCAAGGTGGAAAATGGTGTTATTTTAGCAGTTTTATTTAAAAATTGATTAAACAGCACTTTCTTTGCCCCTGTTTGCCCCCACTTCAGGGTTTCAGAGGGGTGGGGGGGGAGGCAAAATACCCTTGCCCCCCCTGTTGTTGCGCCCCTGCCTCAGGGCATGACTTCATCAAGAGGTTGGCAGATGGAAGGTGATGGACTAACAGAGGTACCCCTGGCTGTTTTAACCACTAGGGATGCTATGCTAGGTTGCTATTGCTTATGTGAAACAAAATATGGCAATTCTGATCAGACTGTTTTTATTGATACACATGTATGGTGCTGATGCTTACTTGACTTGTGTTATAAGGAGTATTGATTCTAATAGTATGTAGCCCAAGGAATGAATTTTTTTTTTAAAACTGTCCATCTTCACTTGTAAAAAATGCATTATTAAAAAATAAATCTGTGCAATTTTCGACTGATAAGGTTGAATTTTTCTTGATGGGCTAGTTTGGAAACATAGTAATAAAACGACAAGGGAATTTAGGTTTATTTTAACTTAAAATATTTATTATATAATCGTAAAATAACACGCAATTAGTTATTCATCGAGATTATCTACAGCAATAATTTAATTTATTTATTATGTATTATGTTTTAGATATTCTGCCGAGTCATATTTTTTTTATGTTTTAATTTATTTCTTTGTTTAATTTATTAGGCTGTATGAAAAAGTTGTAAGCAGCTTTTTTTCCCCAGCAATACAAAGAAACAGCAGACCTTCAGATTGTTGAAGTTTCCATCATAAACTTAAATTATAAGTGAATAAAAACAGCTAGCATTTTTTTCAAACAAAGCGTGCAGTTCCTATGAATTGTTCGTATATACATCAATAATATATGGACTTTCACTTCCTTATGAATATGTTTCAGTTAGAAAGTTGACGTCGTACCGACCATGGCCTTTAAGCCCGTGCTCCGCACCGCCAGTACCGTATCCCGTTTTCGGAGCGCGCCCCTTGCCCAGCCGGATTGAGTCAGGCGAGCGCCTCGGGCGTGACCCCAATAGACAACAAACCAAATTAACAGTCACCGCGGCCACTGGCCTTAATTGAAATGCCCGTGAATGTTGGAATAGGAGAAGTCCCTCTAAAACAATTCACAGTGGGACAACATGGTAGTAAATTTACAGTCGCCAACTTGATGTCACATTTTAAATAATTAAATACATTAAAACTATTGTTAAGCCTTAAGCACCCAATTACCAGGTGCTACATTTTAATTGGGCACCTGGAACTGACGTCGTCCGACCGACGACCATCCCTAAGCCCGACCTGCACCCGCCAGTATACTCTCCCGCTAACGGAACGCACCCCTGGCCGTGGCCCAACCGAGTCGAGCGAGCCACCGAGCCGAACGGCCAAACCAGACATTATTATTATAAAGCACACTAAATCCGATTGGACTAGAGACGAACCACACCCATTCCCCCTCAAACAATTAATTACGAATTTTGCGACCTTAAAGTCTCTTCCAGACGCAGTCATTTAGTTTTTAACGTAATGAGGTCAAGCTTGGCGCAGCAGGGGCCGACGCGCCACCGGACGCCATGCCAGTTCGGCAGTTCAACTCGACTCGCGGACCGGGACGGACCTACGTCCCACGGAGAGACCACAACCATTGTCTTCATCGCAAGTAACGTCCGGTAAATATAGTCATTTAGCATAAACCAAACCTTTTTCTATTCACCTCTCCGTGCGTGCCCGGTCCGTTTTTTACGGTTCAGGACCTAATCCGACCGCGTAAACGTAAAGACGCCCCGCACCACACCTGGTGCGCAGGGTCGCTCTTCAGCATACGGCACGGGCCGCCTCCCGCAAACCACAGAACTTTTCTTAAGGCCACGCGCCTTCGCGCTGACCACAAACCCGCAAGGGAAACTTCGCCAAGTTTAGTGGCGGTGCGTGTACCACCCCAGTGGGCACGGCACCCGCGTAGAAACAATCGCTTACGGGACTGGCCGACTCCAGTCACCCACAAACTCTGTGTGCCACATCAATTGTGCGCGCCTAATTTTCATTAAGTGTACTTTGTTGACGTAACTTTGCGCCACGTCATTTGTGCGCGCCTAATTTTCATTAAGTGTACTTTGTTAACGTAACTTTGCGCCACGTCATTTGTGCGCGCCTAATTTTCATTAAGTGTACTTTGTTAACGTAACTTTGCGCCACGTCATTTGTGCGCGCCTAATTTTCATTAAGTGTACTTTGTTAATGTAACTTTGCGCCACGTAATCTGTGCGCGCCTCTCATGCATTAAGTGTACTTTGCCTGCATACTGTTACCCGAGTAACCAGTGCCACGAAACATTGAACATGTACCGGCCTGCACCTCGCAACGGACAAGTAGCCCTCAGGGGCATGTCTGTGCTCAGTAATTGTATGGTGTGACGTCAACCCCTTGAATAAAGGCACGTCGCTACTACGGCAATCCCACACATTCTTCTTTAACGTAATTTCCCAGGCAATACCGCCGACGGTTCTAGCGGACCACGCTGGGGCAACGAACCACGACCCCCCCCCCCCATTGGTTAGACACCGAGCTAGCCTGGCGCCCTCCCAGAACATAAAACGTTAACCAGACCAGCCACCCCGCTAGCACTCGCGCCCGGACTCGAAAACGAGACCGCAGCCGACAGCAGAACATGTTTTAACTGGTAATATAGTAAATTAAATTAATATAAGTTTTTTGACGCCGACTCACAAAGAAGAGAAAGTTTCTCTTCCTTGCGAGGTGGCCATGTCCGGCAGTCTCGAACCACTCCGCGCCGGGAACAGACGTGTGTCCGTGGGCAGCATCCAAGTTTCTTTCATTTTATTACTTTTTATTCTGTACTAAATCTTTAAATTTAAAACCTTTTGTTAATTCACCGCTGCCCACATCGACTCGGCACGTATTTTGCGGAGCCGGGCCTATCCCGACCGTCTTCAGTGTGATACCGCGATACGTATCGTAGCACAAAACGTACGGTACTGGCCGACTCCAGCGAAAGTGTTTTTACTTAAGGACGCCGTGCATATGCCTGCCGGCTGCACACACGTAAGTGTTTCGCCGAATTTAGGAGCCCGCTCATAGAGCACCCCCTGCACCCGTTAATGTTCGGCGCTGGCCGTCTCCAGCGAGCATCGACCCGCGTCCCGCGAGACTGCCGCGGTAACCATTAATGTCGCGTAGCGTTATGTTTTTTCTGTGTTAATCGTGTAACGGCTAGACGTCGCCAAGTGTTGGTGAGAGTGTTTTGTAGCGGGACTAGATTAAAGGTAATTCTCACCAACTCGTGTATACTAATTTTCCGGAGTCTCCCGTCCTCCACACGGCCGAGCGGCCTTCACAGTCAAGAGAGAACCATTCAGGGTAGATTCAAGCCGTGTACCTGGCGGGGCACGCGGGGGCAGAGTACCCACGACCCAACATCAACGGCCTAGCAGTCCGCTAGCCTGGCGCCCCTCCGGACAACAAGAGCACCGCGACGCCCGTAGCGCCCGTCAGGTACCCCCCGGGCCTTTCACATAGGTCGGGTGACGGCAAAGTTAGTATATTTATTCTGTCTAAGCTACTCTTTTATTTGGACGTGATAATGTCTTATAAATCGATGAACGCCGGCTGCACGCACGAAAAAGCATGACTCATTGTCACGTTCCGCCTGAGCAGAGCGTGCAAGCGAGAGCGCGGAACAAGCGATAGAGAGGCACGATCGGCTTGTGATGCATCTATCTCTCTTCCACTCCATCGGCCGATGCGTCCGAGTAGAAGAGAGACAGTGGCAGCACACAACCTACACGTGAACTGTTTTGTCAACTGTTTATAAAGTGAAGTGAAAAGTTAATGTGGTTTCCGTTGTTTATTACAACAACAATTGCGGCAAAAAGGTAATTAATTCTGCAATTTAAGAATTCGATTAGCGATATAATCTCATATATTTGTTCTTGTGATTATTAAAAAAAAAGTAGCATCGGTCGGCGAGTGCAGTAACAATAGGTTGTTACAATTTTGACTAAAAAATTATTATCTCATATAAACGATCGTATAAAAAGTCAACTACTTTTATTTGGTATTCAATGAAAAAAATTGTAATTTTCAATTAACTCCTTCTTTGTATTATACAAAATAATGATAATTCAGTGATAATAATTAAATTAAATTAATAAAAGTATTGTCGCGGGGTTTACTAAGGACACAGGAAAACCCTAACAAGGAGGAAAAAGGGACGTTTGCGAGTGGTTATGAAATTAGTTGCTAAGTTAAATTCGATCCAATAACAATTTATTGACAAACTTCATAACACCAAAAGGAATTGCATTGGATTCTTAAACTGACATAACACTTAAACAAGTCGGGTTCTCGTGAAGACGAACTGCTGATGCAAGTTCGCTCTAGAACACAAAAGTACGAATTAAAGCTAAGTGAACAATTAAAACAAAACAAAACAATTCCCTTAATTGTGGCGAGCCGTGCGCTCGTCACAGCTAACTATCAAAACGCCATCAATTTCAACTACTAATGCTATACCATTTACAAAGTTACAAGGAACATACCTAATCTTGATATTACTCAATGTTACACGTAACAAACAATACAGATAGTTAATACCAGTGGTGGGTTACAATTATATACACGCTACTAGTCATGTAACGCTGTCAATGTCTATAGCTTGGTTTTCAGCACTCTTCCTCCGGTACCATGTGAAGCTTTCTCCGCATTCCCGTATCAACGCCTAAGTTCTTTATCTTGACCACTGTCTCTTGTTTCTAGAATTACTTGTTACCGGCGTATATGGAGTTACCATCTGGTTGTGATAGTGTCTCGATAGTGTCTTGATCGCGTCAATACTTCCGCTCGCTCGGCCCTCACGGAGTTTGCTAATGCCCGCCCTCTTTGCCCTTGTGGCTGAACC